>NC_136262.1:172751427-172801427 GCF_964187855.1 Myxine glutinosa
TTCATGTTTACTTTATCTGGCAGGTATTATTTATCTTTCCTGTCATGGTGTCCTCCAGTAATCAAGTAGAATAGTGTGTATTAATAAACCCTTTCATTAAAATGATATTTTACAAGATGTTTAAGGGCAAATCCCAGTCCATGTTTTCCCAAAGGAATATTCCGATGGCTGTTAATCCGTTAAGATTACAAATTAGAACGTTAGCATTTGTTGCAAAGGATGGGGGAAGGTGGTACCTTTCTCGATTATACACCGGATGCAGGTTACGAGGGAGCACACCCAGCTGACGTGCACCGCTGCATCAAACAGTGTGTTGAGAAAGGGCTGCCGCAGAGTTATGCTGCAGCATTCGAGTGCGGCCTGCAGTTCTGAAGTTCCAGGGACCCGGCCAGCAAGCAGGCCGCAACACTCCAGCTGGCAGAACAAAGAGCACTGAACATTCTCTGCATGTAAAATAAAAAACCTCTTCCAAGGGCAGGGGAGAAACATAGACCACGAGGGTGTTCTTCAAAGTGGATTTGCAAAAGTGTGTAGAAAAGAGATTGGGTGTGAGTGTGTGTGTGTGTGTGTTGTGTGCGTGTGCACATGCGTGTGTGTGTTTTTTAGAGCACCTTAAAGAAAACACAAAATGAGCAAAATAAGAAAGTTTCACCTCGAGTGCAGATACAGCAAACTGACAGATGTCATTTCGCTCAGCGGTAGAGAGTTCGGTATCGATTGGAAGGGTGTTTACCGCAAACAAAAACTGCAGTAAGGCCCGAGCAAGGTGCGTCGTCTTCTCGCACTCTGACGGACTTTCTGAATCGTATTAACAGAAACAGCACAAAAGTCGTGTGGTGCAAAATATAAATCCCTTCGATCACTGTTGCTTACTGTTGTGCAATGCCAGCATGTCCACCAAAAGCAGAACTTGTCCAACAAGTAGGAATTCTGTTATGATTCTCCCTTTACTCTAATGAGTATTACTTTACAGCAATTGCTCCTCAGAAACGTGAAAGAAAAACATTGAGCTTGACTGTGTATAAAACAACACTCACCACTGAGAGCCAACAGATGCAACCAGTAGGGTTGCCGAGCACTTGACTCTGAGGGTGGGAAGGCCCAGTGCCCCGTCCCAAGATGCGAGACCCAATTCTTAATTCTCTCCAATGTAATACGCAGCATGAGCTGCAAGATCACAGTATGGCTCTGTGGGTTCCTCATGTTCAAGGCGATGCCGACTGGCAGAACAGCCACATTGAATTCCTATTGAACAAAACGGCAGAAAGGCTTAATGCTTTTGCAGTATGTTGTGTACGCGGGCAAAGCCTATTATTGTTAGATGGCAACGTGAACGAAGTTGAACTTGTTCATCATGTCAAAGTGCAATATGGGCTCAGCAGTTCCATCACTGCTTCTCGCTCTGCTGCCCCGGTGACAAAGGATGCTGCTGTCATCGAACGATCGATGTTGCAATGAGCGAACAAATGATTGCTACCGATCGCTTCAGAAACTTGAAAGCACGAAGAAAGGCTCCTTAAAAAGAAAGAAAAAGAAGAAAACCTGAGTTTAAAAGAGCAAAGCAGTTTGTGGGTTTATTTGAAAAATAATCATAAGGAATAACAATCATCATGCATAAGGTCCCATATTTAATAAAAGGTCAGCAGCCCAAACCATGAAGATTTGCCCAAGTCTTCCATGATTCTTTGACAATACAAAAAAGACATTCATCAAAATAGGGAATTTTGGGCAGGCGTACGAGGGGAGAAGGGTGGGGAAAACTCCCATACTCTTCGCAAAGGACACCGTGAGGCCCTTAGCATCCACCAATTAATGCTAGCAAATGGAACGCTCAACTTCACATCCATATGAGGTATGGTGCCCATTGCCGAATTACCCTACCTGTGAAACACCAGGGTTCATAGTCCGGTCAGGAAATCAAACCACCATACGACAGCTCATCGGTAAGTGTGCTAACTTTACACTATGTTGATTCATTCAGTCATGTAAATGATCACATGCAGGTTTGTGCCTCTATCATGTTGAAGGTGTCGATGGAGCAGAATTCAGGAATGCTTGCCGAATCTAAAACATTATGCTTCTCAGCCTGGCTGAATGAGATCAGGATTGGGGTGAATGAAAAAGGTGGGGTGAATTACTCTGCTACAGTGAATGACTGGTGGGTGAATGAATTTACTACTCATAGTAGAATCTATGACTCGTCAATTGGGAAAAATGTAAGGTGTATGAATGTGGAAACAATAATAACCACACTGTGGTCACAACTTGTGATAAAATCCGGGAACCGGCTGATTGGGAAATGCACATTGAAAGCACACTTAAAAGATGATCAGTGTGATTGGGAAACACTTAAAACGCTAATAAAACATTAGCTCGACACCTCTTGTCCATGACAACCTCCGCCACGGCTATATCAGAAAGAGCTGATTTGTCACATGGTCATGGATTGTTTAACCCCAACATGGGTCCGTTGAAAAGTTATGCAATGCTTAATTCCACTTATCTTGCGAGATCGTGCTGTTCTTGCAATGTCTATGTTTAAGGACTTCATGAGAACAGTGACGAAGTTAAAGGAAACTGAGAAAGTGACCTTATCCTTGAACGAGGGAGAGGTGTCAGCATGATGTTGAAGATGGCAGAAACATGTCTGGAAGTTGCTGCTGTATATCTCCATGGAGGAAAGAAGACAGTGGACATGGTGATGAGAATTCCTCTGTCCAATTGTACAATGAAGAGGAGATGTACACCAAATATGGACAACTTAAAAGATCAATTACATGAAAGGCTGAAGAAGTTCCTTGCTTCAGACTTTAATTTGACGAGACAATTCATTGCGCAATTAGGCTCAAATTTTTTAATTTTTGAATGCAAGATCGAGGCTCGTGAAAGAGCTAACATTGATCACACAAAAGTCAAACCGACACAAACCCACACATAAAACACAAAATAAGGGGAGAGGTAGACAAGATGGGGAGTGAGGGGCAAGGACACAAACACAACATTTGAGCAGGGACATCGAGAGAACTGTGGGAGGGAGAGGGCTTGGGGGGAGGTGGGAGAGGTATAAAACATACGGACACTGCAAGGACTTCTAGGAAAGAAGTTGGAATTTCGAAAAAGTGTATTTGGGGTGAATTAGCAGGGGTCGAAAAGATCAAGGTTTTGGATAGGGGAAGATAAGAGATGGTGGTGAACAGCTGTTTTAAAGACCTGGAGGGAGGAGTGGGATTGAAGGGAGTGGGGGAGTTTGTTCCAGAGGCAGGGAAAAAGGGGAATGAAACAGTGAAGGTGAGCAGAGAGCCTAGATTTTGGCAGTTTAACCATAAGAGGGTTGCTGGCAGAACTTGTGCGACCTGTAGGAATATTTGGGGGACAGAGCACAGAGAGAGCTGGGGGAGCACGCCGGAGAGTAGTCGGTAGAAGACAGAAAGACCACCGACCTGCCTGCGGTGAGTGAGTGAAAGGCCCTCGGAATTAGCTTCATCGCAGGAGATTCCAATGATTCTGAAAGCTTTGGCTTCAACAGCGTGAAGCCGAGCCAGGTGTGAGGCAGGAGCACCGGCCCAGAGGGGGGAACAGCATTCCACTGAGCTGCGGATGAAAGCCTTGTATGTGGTGAGGAGCTCAGGTGTGCCAAGGAAGGACTACGCACGATGGAGGATGCCCAATCGGCGACTGGCTTTGGAGGCCAGCTTGGCAATGTGGTTTTCCCAAGAAAGATCATGACAGATAGTGAGACCCAAAAGCTTGAGTGTCAGAACTTCTTCAAGAGGATTGTTCAGAAAGTAGATGGGAGGGTTGTCCAGTCGGTCTTTTGGGAGAGACAAAGTGAGAGTGTGAGATTTGTCAGGATTGAAAGACATGTTCCACTTGTTTGACCAGTCTGTGATTTTGTCCAGGTCTGCAGAGAGAGGAGGCTGCAGGCTGCCGATCTGAGGGATGAGGAATGCAGCAGCAGAGAGTGAAGTCATCAGCAAAGAGATAGACAGGATTTTCCAGAGAGTCGGAGAGATCATTGATACAACACAACAACAACATGCATTTTAAGGCCATTTTCCGTGCTAGAGCGGGGGTTAGCCTTGCGGTCCCCATAACAATCTTCTCCATTTTGCCCTATTTTCTGCATCTCTCCTTGTTAACCCCCTTGCCCGCATTTCTTCTTCCACCATCTTCAGCCAAGTCTTTCCAGGTCTTCCCCGTCCTCTACTTCCTTCTACATTCATTTCCATCACTCTTCTTAACCAGTCACTTTTATCCTTCCTCAACACATGACCAAACCATCTCAACCTGTTCCTCTTCACAGCATCAATCACAGGCTATATTCCCATCATCTTTCACAATTCATCATTTGTCTTCCTCTCTCTCAACGATACTCCGCACATCCACCGAACCATTCGGATTTCCAACCTTTCCAGCCTTCGTTGCTGCTCTACGTTCGTTACCCATGTCTCGCTCCCATAAATCATAACACTTCTCACACATGCAGCATACACCTTTCCCTTCAGTTTCAACGACACTCCCCTCCTCATCAGCACGCCACTCAGTTCCCGAAACTTCTTCCATGCACATCTCACTCAAGCAACCGTTGCCGAGTCTGATCCACCTTCTCCATTCAGCATGTCTCCGAGGTAGCAAAATGTTTTCACACCTTCCAGCTTCACGCCGTCTCCAAGATCCAACTTAACATTTCCTCCATATGCAGCTCCCTCTGTGCACACCTTACATTTGAATGTAGCTGCCACACTGGTTAATGACCCTCTCAGACCACTACATTTTTAATGAACCCACTCAGCGCACATTGGACATTGAATGGAGTTCACTCCGACACCCTTCCTGCACACAGCACATGGCCACTTCCCAGTTCTTTCCACCTCACCACATGCTTTACCACTTGCCATCACCTTCGTCTTTCCGATATTCACCTTCAGACCTTTTGTCTCCATACATTCCTTCCACTTGTTCATCTTTTCCTTCAGTCCATCCATACTTTCCACAATCAACACCAGATCATCTGCATACAACAACTCCCACGGTAAACCCTCCTTTACGTTCCGAGCCGGCACCTCCATCACAGCTACAAATAGTAGTGGACTTAGTAACGACCCCTGATGCACTCCCACCTTCACCTCAAACTCCCCACTGTTCCCGTCCTTCGTCCTTACAGCTGTGCGCGCTCTTTTGTACATTGCCATCACTACTCTGATTAACAATTCCTCCACTCCTAACTTCCTCAAAGCCCATGTCAATACTTCGCGTGGAACCCTATCGAATGCTTTCTCCAGATCAACTGGAGATGCTTTCTCCAGATCTTTTCTTTCTCCAGAAATCTTTCTCCAGATTTCTTTCTCCAGAAATGCTTTCTCCAGATCAACAAACCCAAGCAACAACTTCCTCCTCTTCTCCATGTACTTCTCCTGCAACTGCCTCCCAATAAAGAGCGCGTCTGTCGTTCCTCTTCCTGGCATAAATCCAAACTGCATTTCGTCGATCTTCACCTTCTTCCTTGTCCTCCTCTCCAACACCCTTTCCAATACCTTCATTCCATGCTCCAATAACTTTATCGCTCGGTACGAGCCACACTCCAGAGGGTCACCTTTCCCCTTGCATAGAGGGACGAGGGTACTCATTTCCCAATCCACTGGAATGGGAGAGATCATTGATGAAGACCAGAAAAAGCACAGGGCCCAGAACACTACCTTGGGGAACTCCAGCCAGAACAGGAAGGGGCAATGAGAGAAATCCATTCAGGGCCACACGCTGACTACGACCAGAGAGGAAGTCCGCAAGCCAAGCGTGGAGATTTCCATGGATACCATAAGAGGAGAGTTTGGTGAGCAGGGCGGGGTGCCAGACCGTATCGAAGGCACGTGATATGTCGAGGGAGACAGCTCTGATTTCCTGTTTGGCATTGAGGACCTCCATCCATTGTTGAGACAGCAGAAGCAACATGTCCAGAGTAGAATGACCTGGTCTGAATCCAAATTGATGATCGGCGATCAAGCCATTGGAGAAGAGGAAGGATTTGATATCCGAAGCAATGACTTTGCTGACTGACATGACTTTGTCAGTCATGAAAAACAGATCCTTGCAGCTACAGACCAATCAGCCTGCTCCCAATTATCAGCAAAGTCATGGAATCCATCATTGCTTTGGATATCAAATCCTTCCTCTTCTCCTATGGCTTGATCTCTGATCATCAATTTGGTTTCAGACCAGGTCACTCTACTCTGGGCATGCTGCTTCTGCTGTCTCAACAATGGATGGAGGTCCTCAATGCCAAACAGGAAATCAGAGCTGTCTCCCTTGACATACCACATGCCTTAGATACGGTGTGGCACCTCGCTCTGCTCACCAAACTCTCCTCCTATGGTATCCATAAAAATCTCCATGCATGGCTTGCGGACGTCCTCCAAGCTGGCCTCCAAGCTGGCCTCCAAAGTCAGTGGCGACTGGGCATCCTCCGTCGTGTGAAGTCCTTCCTTGGGACACCTGAGCTCCTCGCCACATACCAGGATTTCATCCGCAGCTCAATAGAATACTGCTCTCCCCTCTCGGCTGGTGCTCCTGCCTCACATCTAGCTCGGCTTCACGCTGTTGAAACCAAAGCTTTCAGAATCATTGGAATCTCCCACGATTAAGCTAACTCTGAGGGCCTTTCACTCCCTCACCGCAGGCAGGTTGGTGGACTTTCTGTCTTCAACCGACTCCTCTACAGCATAGCTCCCCCAGCTCTGTCTGTGCTTTGTCCCCCAAATATTCCTACAGGTCACACAAGATCTGCCAGCAACCCTCTTCTGTGAAACTGCCAAAATCAAGACACACTGCACACCTTCACTCTTTCATTCCTCTTTACTCCCGCCTCTGGAACAAACTCCCTCACTCTCTTCAATCCCAATCCTCCCCTCCAGGTCTTTAAAACAGCTGTTCACCACCATCTCTTATCTTCCCTCATACAAAACCTTGATCTTTTCTACACCCGTTAATTTCACCCCAGATCCACTTTTTTTGAAACACCGACTTCTTTCCTTGAAGTCCTAGCAGTGTCCATTTGTTTTATACCTCCCCCACACCCCCCCCCCTTCCCACGCCACCTCCCCTCAAGCCCTCTCACTCCCACAGATCTCGTGATGTCCCTGTTGTCCACTGTTGTACTTGTGCGCTTCCCTCTATCCCCATCTTGTCTCTTGCTCCCTTTATATGTTTTCAATGCCCATTTTTTTTTGTTTGTGATTCATGCTGGCTCTTACACGAGCCTCGATGTTGTATACAAAAAAAAAAAAAAAGCAGACCAAACGACAGGAGATGCAATATTTACGAAGCAGGATGAATTTGTCCAAGTGGCAGGCCTGGATTGGAGCAGATGTGTGGCTGTGATTACCGATTGAGCTGCTGCCATTGTCCGGGCTTCCCAAGGAGTGGTCATACGCATCAAAAGCGTATCTCCAAACTCTTTTCTGATTTACTGTTCAATTTGTCGAAAGGCCCTGGCTGCCAAACAGCTATCTGTGCCTGTTGGTTGTGTATTAAAGGCAGTGAAGAACAGTGAGGCCCTTCAAGATACTGTGAAAATAGTGAATGCCATCATTGTGCAGTCAAAGAAATTCAGTTTGTTCTCAAAGTTGTGCAAGGACATGGATGCTACAAACACAAAGCTGCTGTTCCTTGCAGAAATCCGATGGTTGTCGACAGGGAAAATGCTTTCCCGAGTTCTGGCTCCGAAAGTCGAATTATTTGTGTTCTTTGAAGAAGACAGTGAGAAGGATTCACACATTCTGGATCACCATTGTCTTGCCAGACTGAATTATACAGTCGTGGCTAAAAATATTGGCAACCTTGCACTTTTTTCAAATAATGCACCATTTCTTCCAGAAAATTGTTGAAATAAAAAAATCTTTTGGTATCCACATATGTATTTCTTTGGATTGCAGTGGAACAAAACATAAAAACCTGAAAAATTACTAAATCTTAGCTTATTCCACAAATAAATTCTAAAATGGCTCGGACAATATTATTGGCACCTTTTAGAACTTGTTGGAAATAATTAGATTTCAAGCAGGTGATTCTCCTTTACTTTGGAATTGAACTCACCTGTGGTGAGTTGCAGGTGCCTGCAATATAAAAATCACTCATTCAACCAGTTTGAATGGAGAAAAGGAGTCATTCTGATGTTTTGTGTCACTGTGTGTACCGCAATGAGCATGGAGAAAAGAAAGAAAACCATAGAATTGTCTGAGGAGGTCAGACTCAAGATTGTAGGCAAGCATGGACAATCTCAAGGCTACCAGTCCATCTCTAGAGACCTTGATGTTCATGTGTCCATCGTACGCAATGTCATGAGGAAGTTTAAGGCCCATGGCACTGTAGACAACCTCCCTGAACGTGAAAGCAATATAAAACTTGATCGAAGATTGCAGTGAAGGATTGTTCGAATGGTGGAGAAAGCACCTCGAGCAACTGCCAAATAGATTCAAGCTGACCTTCAGACACAAGGTATGACAGTTTCAACTGACACCATCCATCGCCAACTCGATGAAAGCGGGTTCTATGGTAGGAGACCCAGGAAGACCCCACTACTGAGAAAGCCCGACTGGAGTTTGCCAAAACAATCCTGAACCAGACAAAATCCTTCTGGGAGAATGTCCTGTGGACAGATGAGACCAAAGTAGAGCTTTTCGGTAAAGCACATCATCTCTGTTTACAGAAAACAAAACGAAGGCTTCAAAGAAAAGAACACCTTCCCTACAGTCAAACATGGAGGAGGTTCAGTGATGTTTTGGGGTTGCTGTGCTGCCTCTGGCACTGTGTGCCTTGAATGTGTGCATGGCATCATGAAATCAGGAGATCACCAAGGCATTTTAGAGCACAATGTTCAACCCAGTGTCAGAAAGCTGATCTCTGTCGAATGTCATGGGTCTTGCAGCAGGACAATGACCCCAAACACACTTCAAAAAGCACCCAGTAATGGTTCAAGACAAAACGCTGGACTGTGCTGAAGTGGCAGGCAATGAGTCCAGATCTAAATCCCATTGAACACCTGTGGGGAGATCTGAAAACAGCAGTTGGGAGAAGGCAACCATCAAGCTGTGGATGAAAGCTTTGTATGTGGTGAGGAGCTCAGAGGTGCCAAGGAAGGACTTCACACGACGGAGGATGCCCAGTCGGCGACTGGCTTTGTTGGCCAGCTTGGAAATGTAGTTTTCCCAGGAAAAGTTTGCACAAGAAGAGTGGGCCAAACTACCAGCAGAGAAGTGTAGGTAGCTCATTCATGGCTATAGGAAGCACTTGACTGCAGTTATTTTTGTCCAAAGGACCTGTATATCCTCCATGTGATGATTTCTGTGTGGAATGGCTCACTGTAATGAGCCCAGAACTGTAATATTAACAGTGAAACAAAGAATTGTGGAGACCAAATACCAGGGAGAACTGGAGAAGTTTTTTATTGTATGCAACATCGAGGCTCGTGTAAGAGTTGGCACATTAAACACACATTAGCACATAAAACACAAAAAACATATACGGACACATAAAACAATAAAGGGAGGGGGAGACAAGATGGGGGGAGAGAGGGAAGCACACAAGCAGAACAATAGACAACAGGGACATTCAGATATCTGTGGAAGGGAGAGGGCGGGGGGGGGGGGGGAGGCGGAGGGGGGAAGAGGGAGGGCAGGGGTACATGGTACACGGTATAAAACAAATTGACACAACTAGGAATTTCAGGAATGAAGTCGGAGATTGAAAGAGGTGGATTTTGGGTGTATTAACGGGGGTAGAAAAGATCCTTCCCCATACAAAACCTTGATAAGAGATGGTGATGAACAGCTGTTTTAAAGACCTGGACGGATGAGTGGGATTGAAGAGATTGTGGGAGTTTGTTCCAGAGGCAAGAAAAAAGAGGGAATAAAAGAGTGAATGTGAGCAGAGTGTGTTGATTTTGGCAGTTTCACCAGAAGAGAGTCGCTGGTAGTTCTCGTGTGTCCTGCAGGAATATTTGGGGGACACAGCACAGACAGAGCTGGGGGAGCTAGGCCAGAGAAGAGTCGGTAGAAGACAGAAAGACCACCAAACTGCCTGCGGCGAGAGAGTGAAAGGCCCTCAGAATCAGCTTTTTCGCAGGAGATACCATTTATCCTGAAAGCTTTTGTTTCTACAGCGTGAAGCCGAGCTTGGTGTGAGGCAACAGCCGCAGCTCAGGGGCGAGAGCAGTATTCCATCAAGCTGCGGATGAAAGCCTTGTATGTGGTAAGGAGCTCAGAGGTGCCAAGAAAGGACTTCACACGACGGAGGATGCCCAGTCAGTGACTGGCTTTGTAGGCCAGCTTGGAAATGTGGTTTTCCCAGGAAAAGTTTGCACAAGAAGAGTGGGCCAAACGACCAGTAGAGAGGTGTATGTAGCTCATTCATGGCTATAGGAAGCTCTTGACTACAGTTATTTTTGTCCAAAGTCTGTGCTGCCACATAATAAGTCTAGGGTGTCAATAATTTTGTTAATGCCATTTTGTTATATTTTCTGATTTAAAAGTATATATTAAGTTCTAAATCAAACAAAAGTTCTGTAATATTAACAGTGAAATAAAGAATTGTGGAGTCCAAATACTTTGGTCAATTTCAACTTATTTTTTAGAGAAAATTGTGAGTTATTTGAAAAAAGTGCAAGGGTGCCAATATTTTTGACCACGACTGTATATCCTCCATATTCGAACACTTGACCCAGTTGAACCTGTCAATCCTGGGGAAAAAGGTGGAGACATCTTTGAAGTTACATGAAAGACTGAAGGCTTCAAACTGAAAATTGATTTGTTGAAAGATCATGCCAAGAAGAAGAACTTTGCCAACTTCATCCCTCCAGACAATTTTCTGAGGCAGAGTGAGTGGAAGGAAAGAGCTCCGACTTTGGAAGAGAAGTTGAAGGATGTTGTTATCCTTCATCTCGCTCGAGCTGCTGGAGGAAAATATGAGACTGTACTTTCCAGCAAATAAGGCCGAATCTCTAAAGGAAATGATGTTGATCCTGAATCCCTTGCACACAAAAACGAGCTCACTTGGGGAAGCTCATGGAGTCACTTCTTGATTTGCAAACGGATTTTGGGCAGAGCAATCTTCCTTCACTGCAATCGACGACTACGGGGACTTCTGGGTATCTCAGATTCAATTTCCTGAATACAGGGCCCTGGCAGAGAAAGCCCTGTCCATCCTTGTTGGCATGGCCACCACATACTTTCAGAGAAGGGATTCTCAGCATTAGTCGAGATCAAAAGGAAGAAGCAGAATACTCTCCTGGACCTCGATCCTCTGATAGGGGGAGATGTGAAAGTATCCATCACTTCTTGCTATGATGCATCATGGACCAAATGCAGGAGCAGAGAAGACATTGGGATTAGTTGTAGAATGTCGATGTAAGCACATTGTTAGGAAAGGATGTAGGATTCTGTGGGGGCAGGTCAAAGGATTGCCGCCTTGCCTCTCATCATCCAAGTGTGTGTAAATTGAAGTGTAGACATGAAAATGATGATGACTACAGGTCTACACCTATTTGGTTGACTTGTGTCTTGTTCTGGCATGTCATCGTGTTCATTAGTACAAAAATAAAGGTTCAGATATAATCCTCATTTCATCATCAAAAGGTCAGGAGTATTTCCTACGATTTCATTTTCAAATCGCTGGGACAGAATCCATTGCTCCATAGGGTGAATGAGTTTTTGGAACCACTTGATTTGGAGTGAATGACGTTGAGAACCACCGTTATAACGCATTGCTACAGTCGCAGATTCATCCTAAACCAATCGTCATCTTGCACATACCCAGAGGTGCGCATATGCACGCACCTTGCTATCCATTTGTCTTCGCTTTCATAATGGTGCGATCCAGTTCATAGATGCAGTGATGAAGCCGTAAAAGCATTTTACTCTCACCTGCTGCTGCCCTCTGCTTTTTATTCTATTTTATTATTCCAGTACCTTGTTCATCAATAAAAAATGAGCTCTATGATAATTTTTCAGTTGTTAAAAAATGTAAATTTGTAAAAGCAGACAACATTGAGTCTCAACTGCATCTATGGATCATTAAGTGCCAACCAGGACTTCAAATTAGAGACTAATACTGTATAAACAACTACTACTACTTCTACTACCACTACGACGACTACTACGACCACCACCAGTACCACCGACACAATCACCACCACGTTTACGATAACTTTAAAGTCTGCGATTAATTATACATTCTTAAGCAATCGGCTGCAGGTGGTAGTTTAGCCCAATATGAATGAATGAATGATCGTTTTAAGGCCATTTTCCCCACTAGAGCAGGGGTTAGCCTTGCGGGCCCCATGACAATCATGGTTCCTTGTTTTGAGGCAATGTTTTTATGGCCGGATGCCCTTCCTGACGCCAACCCTTGGTCGCCTCTTACGATGCGCAGGGATACGGTGTACCTATTCTAAATCGGGGTACACACCGGGATCATTCATCCCAGCAAGCTGGTACTCAATTTGCCGACCTCGGAAGGATGACAGGCTGAGTCAACCCCCCTGGCGTTAATTTAGCGATCGACCGGGATTCGAACCCAGGGTCCTAGGATCCCAAGCCAGCACCCTAACCGCTAAGCCAACACCAGGTTGGTAGTTTAGCCCAATACCGTCAGGAAATGACTGGCCATGCCAGACATTCAACTTGAGTCAATAGGGGCAGCACTTTGGAATTTTGACCTGCAGAGTGTCTTCCTTAAGTCCCCTAAGACACCCTGAGGTATTTAAGGTTCACCAACCAATGTTGGAGAGTGGGTCCATCCTTGTCACACAACTAATCAATTCTTCCTTGTCACACACCCAACCTTTTGCAGTTGTAATATCTCTGCACTCAAGATAGACAGAGAGGACTTCCACACTATCCACCAAGTCTCGTCCGAATCCGTCCACAACTCTGAGATATTCTGCTCACAGACAGACAAACAGTGGTGAAAACATAACCTCTCTCCATCTTCGGTGGCAGAGCTGATGGATATGTGGCAGGCATACATCTGTGTACAGACTACAGACTGCAGCATGAAATTTTGATTTATCCAAAAGGAAGTCGGACAGTGTAAATGAAATGGATAACTCTCGGTGTTTTTCAAGAAAGCGAGCAAAATAAATAAGCTTTAGCATCTGAACACATGATGGAAGATTGATGGCTAAACCAAACTGGGAACAATTCGCATCACTCGGGGAAGTTCAAAAGTGTTCAAATAATCCTCTCCACGCTGCATTTGCATTTGTTTGTGTTGTGTAATCCATCCACTGCAATTGTTTGTGTTGTCTGCATTTGTAATCCACTGCATTTGTTTGTGTTATCTTTTTCCCAAACATTTCTAGAATGCAGACAGCCATCTTGATCATTTTGAAGCATTCTTTCGGATCACTAAAGCCTGGGTGTTGGATGAACGATTAAGGTGGCTGGCTTAAGATCTCAGGGTCCTGAGTTCAGGCCCTGTCATGCCGTTGATGAACACCAGGTGGGTTGACAGCCTGCCATCCTTCCGCCGGCAAAATGAGCACCAGCCTACTGGGAAGAATGAGCCATTTGAGTATCCTGCGTAGGAGTGGCAACCCATCCAGCATTGTGCCACCGAGCCGAGGCAACTGCTTCGGGAGCTCTATGCATCGAGAGATGCAAAAGGAGTGGTCTTCTGTGGATCACTGGCACAATGCAACCACAGGTAATGGAAAATGACACTGGTATTTAATGAGTTTAAATGACAATCCTTTGGGAAGTCATTTGCATGCTGAAACCTTTACATTTGAAATATTTTGTGTTGTTGTTGTTGTTTTACAGTGTTGTTTAACTTTTACACCAATCGAAGCAGTTGGCGACACAGTGCACCATCATGGTAACTGTCAATTTATTGAGTGTTTGCTTGCCTCATGCTATGAAGCCGTTTGAGCAGTTGAGCAATGACACTCAATACGGCTGCCTGCGGTGACAACAAGGTAAAGCACGTATTGAGAGCAATTGGTTCCACAAGGTGAATGCGATCCCAAGTGGCAAGGTGTCTGGCCAGAGTTAGTCGGGGGATGTTGGCTACCTGGAGCGGTAATTGGGTGCTATTTACGAAGGCCTTTATTACCTTTCATCGCTCCATGGCACTGTTATTGCACTGACATGTAATCTCCACAACCCAAAAAACGGCTATCCATGTGCTCTAAGGCCGTTTAGGAATGACCATGCGGGCATAGATGAACACCAAAGGAGTTGGCTCAAGCCATCGAGATGGTACGATGGAGGATGACTCAGACTGTCGTTGCTTGCCAGTGCCATGTGCAGTACATGTTCATTGCAGTATCATTTCTCACACACAAAACGTACCACCAGACCAGAACGTTCACCAAGAGGGAGTTCAATGAGGATACAAAAACTGTGGTGATGGCTCGCCCATTCACAGAAGAACGTCAATCAGATCTTCCACCTTTGTGAGGGTCGTCACATTATCACACTTGCTGAATTTCAACAACACAACCTCTCGACAATGACTTGTAAAAAGCAATCATCAAATTTCGGCCCAGACATTTTGGATGAGGTTTCATACGCTAGTGGTAAGAGGTCCAGGAAGCTACTGCTCTGCATCCCGCTGATACAATGCCATGAACAGCATTGCAAGCGATGGGAGACATCACAACTGGAGAGTGAACAATTGGTGTTGTGTTCTTTTCACCGACACCTCTAGATTGTGCCAAGACTTCAATGATGGATGGCAGGCTGGTGGAGTCTGGAGATGAGGTGGGAAAGTGATTTGGCAATTGTGCCATTCGGCAGCATATTGGCTTGGTGGCAGCAGCCTGATGGTACGGGCTTGGCATTTAAATTGCCCAAATAAATGATCTTGTCATCATTCAGAGGGGCGCTATAACAGGTGTCACATACAGGAATGAAATATAATTACCGTACTTCTGTAGTCATCCCTCTGGTTTAACAGCAAAATCCCAACTTAATCTTTATAGATGACAATGTGCATCTACACCAGGCACATCTTGTCAAAGCTGCACTTCAGAACCTCAACATCACTCGCATGGACTCGGCTGAACGACCCCCAGAATTCAATCAGTTTGAATACGCTTGGAGCATCTTCAGGTGGCACGTTTGTGGTTGCCAAAAACACCAACAGTCTCTTGACAAAATGGAATTGACCGGGTCAAACAATGGCGACAAACCCACAGCCAGAGCTTGTTTGTATGATCTGATCGATGCAAGATGGTACGGGCCAATGGTCATCCCGATGTGCACACGTTTACATCAGGGCCAATGGTCATCACACACGTTATCCAAGCCGTTTCTGCAATGCAAGCTTGTCTGCGATCGTTTCTAGACCGGCATCGTTTCCATCTTACACAGTGAAGGAGTTTTTGCAAAACAACTGAACTTTGACTTCCAGTGACATCATGCGTGTTTATTGACCGACTCGATCAACGCGTTGGTTCTCTTCATCTTTTTGAATGTACCATATCAAAAAATAATTACTAAAAGAAACAATATAAGCCTCAAAACCTTTGTTGCTTTTTTTTGTGAAGAGTATTATATATATATATATATATATATATATATATATATATATATATATATATATATATATATATATATGCATATATACATACATATACATACACATATACATACATACATACAAACATACACATACATACGCCAGTATCGAGGAAAGTACAGTATAGAGGAAAGTTATTTTCCAACATACACTACATGGCCAAAAGTATGTGGACACAAAAATCACACCCATATGTGCTTGTTGAACATCTCATTCCAAAATCATGGGCATTAATATAGAGTTGGTCCCCCCTTTGCTGCTATAACAGCCTCCACTCTTCTGGGAAGGCTTTCCACTGGATTCGGGAACATTGCTGCGGGGATTTGCTTCCATTCAGCCACAAGAGCATTAGTGAGGTCGGGCACTGATGTTTGGCGATTAGGCCTGGCTCACAGTCGGCGTTCCAATTCATCCCAAAGATGTTCGATGGGGTTCAGATCAGGGCTCTGTGCAGGTCAGTCAAGTTCTCCCACACAGATCTTGACAAACCATTTCTGTATGGACCTCGCTTTGTGCATGGGGCCTTTGTCATACTGAAACAGGAAAGGGCCTTCCCCAAACTAATGCCACAAAGTTGGAAGCACACAATAGTCTAGAATGTCATTGTATGCTGTAGCGTTAAGATTTTCCTTCACTAGAACTAAGGGGCCTAGCCCGAACCATGAAAAGCAGCCCAGACCATTATTCCTCCTCCACCAAATTTTACAGTTGGCACTATGCATTTGGGCAGGTAGCATTCTCCTGGCATCCGCCAAACCCAGATTCCTCCGTCGGACTGCCAGATGGTGAAGTGTGATTCATCACTCCAGAGAACGCATTAACACTGCTCCAGAGTCCAATGGCGGCGAGCTTTACACCACTCCAGCAGACTCTTGGCATTGTGCATGGTGATCTTAGGCTTGTGTGCGGCTGCTCGGCAATGGAAACCCATTTCATGAAGCTCCCGACGAACAGGTGTTGTGCTGACATTGCTTCCAGAGGCAGTTTGGAACTCGGTAGTGAGTGTTGCAACCAAGGACAGATGATTTTACACGCTACGTGCTTCAGTACTCGACGGCCCTGTTCTGTGAGCTTGTGTGGCCTACCACTCCGCGGTTTTGCTGTTGTTGCTTCTAGACATTTCCACTTCACAATAACAGCACTTACATTTGACCAGGGCAGCTCTAGCAGGGCAGAAATTTGATGAACTGACTTGTTGGAAAGGTGGCATGCTATGACAGTGCCATGTTGAAAGTCACTGAGTTCTTCAGTACGGCCCATTTTCCTGCCAATGTTGGTCTATGGAGTTTGCATGGCTGTGTGCTTGAGTATATATACCTGTCAGAAATGGGTGTGGCTGAAACAGCCGAATCCACTAATTAGAAGGGGTGTCTGCATACTTTTGGCCATGTAGTGTGTGTATATGTGTGTGTGTGTGTGTGTGTGTGTGTGTGTGTGTGTGTGTGTGTGTGTGTGTGTGTGTGTGTATATATATATATATATATATATAGATATATATATATATATATATATATATATATATATATATATATATATACATACATATACTGAAACGCAAAAGAAACTTACCACCTTTGAAACCTTTAAATATCAACAATAACACTGCGTGTCGTAAATGTGTGAACTTATTTGTGGACAATAGTGTCCTCACTGTCAGACACAACGGTCACGGATGGTCACTTGAACCTTCAATGGTCACTTCATAGCACAGCTGTTGAACAGCCGTTTTGACTGTCAGTGATAAACCAAGGGGTACGGGATGATTTTAATGAGCTGCACGTGATGTCTTGATATTGGCTTTAAAAAGGCCAGTGCAAAATGGGCATTTCAATCAACATGCCACGATTGTCAAGGGATCAACGGCAGCGTGCCCTGGGCATGCTGCAAGGCGGACTGAGCTACCGTGAGGTGGCACGTCGCCTCGGCTGTTCACACCAGACGATATCGGCCCTGGTGGACAGAGACACCCTCCACAACTCTGCAGATGACAGACCTCGATCAGGGAGGCCAAGAGTCACCACTGCAAGGCAGGACAGGCAGATGGTCCGAAGTCACCTGCGGGATCGATTCCGTCCAGCATCCCGCACTGCAGCAGAAACTCCGGGGAAACCGCAAAGAAACTTACCACTTGTTTGAAGGTTTCCCCGGAGTTTCTGCCACAGTGCGGGATGCTGGACGGAATCGATCCCGCAGGTGACTTCGGACCATCTGCCTGTCCTGCCTTGCAGTGGTGACTCTTGGCCTCCCTGATCGAGGTCTGTCATCTGCAGAGTTGTGGAGGGTGTCTCTGTCCACCAGGGCCGATATCGTCTGGTGTGAACAGCCAAGGCGACGTGCTACCTCACGGTAGCTCAGTCCGCCTTGCAGCATGCCCAGGGCACGCTGCCGTTGATCCCTTGACAATCGTGGCATGTTGATTGAAATGCCCATTTTGCACTGGCCTTTTTAAAGCCAATATCAAGACATCACGTGCAGCTCATTAAAATCATCCCGTACCCCTTGGCTAATCACTGACAGTCAAAACGGCTGTTCAACAGCTGTGCTATGAAGTGACCATTGAAGGTTCAAGTGACCATCCGTGACCGTTTTGTCTGACAGTGAGGACACTATTGTCCACAAATAAGTCCACACATTTACTACACGCAGTGTTATTGTTGATATTTAAAGGTTTCAAAGGTGGTAAGTTTCTTTTGCGTTTCAGTATATATATATATATATATATATATATATATATATTGTTGCGGATATGGGATTTGGCCTCCATCCATATCCGCTTGTAAATATTCCCCTATTTCCCCAATACTCCCCAACTATCCCCAATCCCCCATTCCCTAGTCCCATTGTCTGTAAACAACACTCTGTAGCCCCGACCTTCCCCTTTTTCCCCCATTAAATGTCGTGCCCAGGTTCACCGCATCTCACGTAGACCACTATAGGACATCTTGCTAGTTATTCTTAGTCTATGTCAGTTAAGGACTCGTTTCCATTAATTCTGACTCTTCGTTGCACCAGAATGTGATTGTATGGCACCAGTAGTGAGTTTAGGACCTCCCAATACCTCCCCGCATCTCTTCCTCATGAAACAACAACACCAACAACAACAACAGCGGCGCGGGGAGTGCGCGTCCTCACTCCGGCTTGGTTAGCCGCCATTGACCACGTGCTCCGACGGGGTTACCACACAGGGGCTGACTGTCAGCTCCTCGTCAAGGGCGGAGCCCGGTAACCCCCCCCGCACCCAATAAGAAGCGGCGGACCGATTCCATCTGGGGCGGAGCTAACGAGCCGAGGGCGTGTCACTCCCCGCTGGATATACGCAGCCACTTACCGGAGGTGACGTCAGATGCGGCTCAGCTACGACGACAAAAGGACGCCACCTCCTAGCGCTGAAAGATACCTCCCGCCTCTCTGGACCGGACCGGGTCGATTCTGCCCCTGAGCTCAAGGTGCACCTTGAGCTCTCGACTGCCTGCCCTTCCTTGCCATCAATCCCTGTGTGAGTCAGTCTTGTCCCGTTTGTCTGTGGTCTGTCGGGAATAAGATAAGACCGTGTATAAGTGCCCACCTTTCTGTGCTGTCCCTCTTGTGCCGTGTAATCTAAACGTTCCGCATACCCAATATTATATCCTCCTCCGGAGGTCTTGAGAACTGTACCCCTGGTGTCGTGTCATTTAACCCAGCCGTTGTGTCCTTTCCTTCATTGATTTAGCATAGCGCGATTCGGCCAACGTTCGAGTGGAATCGGGTAAACTGTGCAGACGCGGTCATACCAAACCGCTCGGTAAACTAACATCCAAAACCGCGTCTGTAACATTTGGTGTCGGGAAGTGGGATTCGATCCGGAGCGCGTTTCACGCGCTCAAAATTATAACGGCGAAATTTGATTGTGTTTTACAGAAAAAAATAAAAACCCGAATTTTGAAAGTCGCGCTATGGCAGACCAAGACGGCTGGGTTCCGGTAGAGGAGAGTGAGGCAGGGTCGATCCAGGACCAAAATGAGGGACATGAGGAGAGCGAAGCAGTGAGGGTAGCAGGGTCGCAAAATGGCGTCGTCGCGCACGAGGTTACGGGCGCGTAAAATGGCGCCTCGCACATGGCCACGGCGACCGCGCCCGCGACCGTAGCAGCGCCGCAGGTGGATTCGAACCTCTTTATGTTGCAAATGGGGGCCCTTATGGAGAGGCTAGAAGCAAAAATGGGGGTAATGAATAACCAAATGGGGGTAATGAGGGACGAAGCGAGGGGTACCGGTGAGGGATTAGACAATAATTTTAAGGGATTAGACAATAATTTTAAGGGATTAGACAATAATTTTAAGGGATTAGACAATAATTTTAAGGGATTAGACAATAATTTTAAGGGATTAGACAAGAAATTTGGGAAATTAGACGATAGATTAGGGGAAATACAGGAGGGGTTAACGGGGGTAGAAAATAGAATGGCTGCCCAGGAGAATCAGATAGAGGGAGTGAAAAATGGGTTAGAGGGGTTAGAAAACAGAATGGAAGGCAAATTGAGGGACATGAGGGACCAAGCGGAAAGGGAAGTTAAACAAATGGGGCAGCAGATAGAGGGGGTTAGAATGGGGGTAGAAACCAAACTGGATGCTCACAGGGAGGAAATGGAGCAGATGAGGGTGGCATCTGGGCAGGAGATGCAAGTGATGGGAGAAGAGATCAGAAGAGGAGTGAGTGAGGAGGTCGGAGGAGTGCGCGAGGAGGTGAGGCACTGTAAGGAGCGCATGGAGAAGGAGGTGAGAAAGGGGACTGTAAAATTGCAAGGTGGTATAGAGGAGTTGACGCTGGGAGTAGAACAACTGACAGTGGGACAAAAGGAGTTGGGGGACCAGGTAAAGAAGAACACAGCGGTAATAGAGGGTTTAAAATCGACACAGAAGGAGATGAAAAAGGACGTAGGGGTAATTAAAAAAGAGTGTCAGACGGTACATGAGGACCTGACGAGGAAAATGGACAAGGTGGTAGAGGTAATGGAGGTTAAAGAGCGGGAGGTGCGGGAGCACATAGAAAAAAATAAAGTGGAGTTAGAGGAAGAACTTAAAGGGGCGCACGAGGCGATGAAGGAGGTGAAGCAGAAATTAGAGGAAGTGGAAGAAGGGGTGAGCGAAATTAAGAAGCGACGGAGAGAGGATAAGAAAGAGATAAAGGAGGAAGTAAAAGAATTGGTCCAAAGTCTGTGTTCGGATCGTGATGATGTGCTCATTAACCGGATGAGGGATTCGCAGGTGATGGAGGAGAAGTGAAGAGAAAGAGGACCCGGTGTAAGTGGTGACCAATATGGTCGTGCGTATGATGCGCCAGGTGATTTAATAAGCTTGGGGGTCGAGATAGACCCGGATGTTCGTGAGAGGCCAAGAGTGAGGTTTATGGCTGGTCCGGAGGGTATGGAACGAGAGGTGCGAGGTGTGGGTGAGCAAGGTTGTGGTGGTATGGAATGGGTAGCGGGTTGCGGAAGTGTGACCCATGCATCGACACCAATGGGGGTAGTTGTTAGAGGGACCGGGGAGGCACGAGAGCCCCTTGGGGGTAATGTACTGTGGGGGCCCGGCCGGCTCGGCCCCGCGCTGACCCCGCAAGGGGCGACGCACGGGGTCCGGCAGGCGGGCAACGACTCGCATACGAGGTGGTCCCACAAGGTCCCACTCGCGCCGTATGACGGCAAGAGTGATCTACGCGCGTACCTGGCGCAGTTCGACTGTGTGTGTAAGGGCAACGGTTGGGGTGAGGACGAAGGTGGAGTACACCTGGTGGCCGCATTGCGCGGCGCGGCGGCGGAGGTGCTGACGGCATTACCAGCGGGTGCTCTCACCCTGCCAGCCCTCCGCGACGCCCTAATTAATCGATTCGGCATTGAACAGCAGAGCGAGCTTGTTAAAGCTCAGCTCGCGCTGCGAAAACGCAAGCCCCAGGAAGCCATCGGGGAACTTGCCCACGACATTCGCCGCGCAGTGGGGATCGCACATGCTAGCATGGCAGCGGATTCCCGGGAAAGCCTGGCGCTGGACCATTTTATCCAGGCCCTCCCGGATATTGAGCTCCGGCAACAGCTCGCCATGTGGCGCCCGCAGACTCTGAGCCAGGCGGCTGACGCTGCGGCCCGTTGGGAAGCAGCGAGGCCCCTGGCCCGGGGGGGCGAGCGTCTCGCAATGGCGGTCCGCCAGGTGGGACCCCCGATGGAGGGCGGACCCCTTAGGGGGCCCGCCCCCGACGTGAGTCCTGACCTGGCGGGCATGGTCCAGAGGCTGGTGGACCAGCGCCTGGCGGGACCTGGACCATGGCAGGCGGCCCCGGAGGTGGCCCGCGGTGGACCACGAGCGGGTAATCCAATTCGGACCTACAGGGGGGGAAATTTGGAATTCCGGAGACAAGCACCTTATCAGGTGAGGTGCTATACCTGCAACCGTCTGGGTCACCTGGCGCGGCACTGTCGAGCCACGCGCCGGGATGATCCCCGGCGGTTGAGGTCCTCAACTCCGCCCAGGGGGGAGCGGGTTAGCCGACCCCAGACACCCCCCCGCCAGACCCCGGGAAACTAGAAGGTGTCGGGCACGTAGGGCGGTGTTCGGCAGAAGAGGATGGAGGAGAGCCCTCATTGACGCGACAGGTCATTTATTGTGGCCAAATTGGAACCGGTAGCCTGACAATCAGATGCAAAATTGCCGGCGTGGGGGTAGACGCCGTGGTGGACACAGGCGCTAGCGCCACGATCATCAGCCCTGTGGTCCTTGATTCGAGCACAGGTGGCTGGGATAAGATCCAGCGCCTGCAAAATTATAGTTTGCAACTTGCTACCGGGGTAACGGCCCCGATCATAGGGCGTGGTTCTGTGACCCTCAAGTTAGGGTCGGTAAGGAGGGAGATAGATGTTTGGGTGGCGGAGGTGTGCGACCCATGTTTAATAGGGTTGGATTTGTTGACTGCCAGCGGTTGTAAAATCGACTTGTGCCGGGGGATCCTGCAGGTGGGAGTAGAAGAGCTGCCGTTAGGGGGAGTAAGCACGGCCGAGAGAGCGGAGCTGGAGGCTTCCGAGGCCGTGACCATTCCCACAAGGGCCGAGGCGATAGTGCCGGCCCGGTGGGCAGCTCGCCCAACATGGCAGGAGTCCTGCGGCCTGGTCGAACCGGTGGCAGCGCAGTCCATACCGGGTTTAATCGTGGGCCGCACCCTTGTAAAAACGGACGGACCGGTAGTGGCCGTCCGAGTAATAAATATGAGTACAGAACCACGCACTATAGTAAGGGGCACGAGGGTAGCTGGCTGCACCCCAGTTGAGGAAGTCGCGACAGTGAGGGGCGAGAACGTCCAGCCGAGCCGACCCCGGGGGGAGCCTTCAATAAGAAGTAGGAATTGGCCCGATCCCATTTGCGAGATGGTAAATCGTAGTAGCGTAGAGTTGGGAGGTACCCAGAGGGAGGCCTTACACAAACTGGTTGGGTCCCATTTGGACCTCTTCTCCCTGTCCACCGAGGATATTGGACGTACGGGCCTGGTGAAACATCAGATCCACACCGGTGAGGCCCGGCCTATTCGTCAGGCCGCCCGATGGCTCCCTTGGAGCAAGAGGGCGGAAGCTGACGAGCAGGTTGAAAAAATGCTCGACGCAGGCGTGATCGAGCCCTCGGGAAGTCCTTGGATGTCACCTGTTGTGCTGGTCAAAAAAAAGGATGGGACCACGCGGTTCTGCGTGGACTATCGCCAGCTAAACAACGTGACACTCAAGGACTCATATCCCCTGCCAAGGATTGATGACACCCTCGATGCCGTTGCGGGCTCAAATTGGTTCTCAACTTTGGACCTCAAGAGTGGGTATTGGCAGGTGGAGATGGATAGGGCAGGGAAGGAGAAAACGGCATTTTCCACAGGTAAGGGACTGTATCAGTTTACTGTGATGCCGTTTGGTTTGTGTAACGCCCCCGCCACCTTTGAAAGATTGATGGAACATGTACTAGGCGGCATGCCATGGCAATCATGCCTGGTGTACCTGGATGACGTCCTAGCACATGCCAAAACGTTCCCCCAGGCAGTAGCTAATTTGGACCAGGTGTTCGGGTGCCTCAGACAGGCAGGGTTGAAGCTGAACCCGAGTAAGTGCACTTTGTTTGCAAGAGAGGTGGCCTATCTAGGTCACGTGATCGGCCGCGAGGGGGTAAAAACGGACCCAGACAAAATTAAAGCGGTAGAGGAGTGGCCCGCACCACGTACCATCAAGGAGGTGCGGGGATTTTTGGGACTCTGCTCCTACTACCGGCGCTTTGTGGCGAAATTTGCGGAGTTGGCCCGTCCCCTCCACCGGCTTACGGAGAAGGGGACGCGATTTAATTGGACACGGGAGTGCCACGAGGCCTTCCAAAAATTGAAGGGGTGTTTAACATCCGCACCCCTTCTAGCTTACCCCACTAGTAACGGGGCATTTACCCTGGACACGGATGCGAGCCAGGAAGGATTGGGCGCAGTTTTGTCTCAGACACAGGAGGGCGTGGAGAGAGTGATTGGTTACTATAGTCGGGCCTTAAGTAGGCCCGAGCGAAATTATTGCGTCACTCGCAAAGAGTTATTGGCTATGCTGGCTGCCATGAACCATTTCCACCCGTACCTGTACGGGCGGAAATTTTTGGTTAGAACTGACCATTCCTCCTTGCAATGGCTCCTTCGGTTCAAGGAACCGGAGGGCCAAATTGCAAGGTGGTTGGAAAAGTTGCAGCAGTACGATTTTGATGTGGCCCATAGGGCCGGGAAGGCCCATGGTAATGCGGACGCACTCTCTCGGCATCCTTGTCTGGGGGAAAACTGCAAATTTTGTGCGAGACACGAGGCGAGGGAACAATTGGGCGATTCGGACCCGACCCTCGTTGTCCGGGCAACCCGGGTGAGAGGGCCAATTTTGCCACTAACCGCAGATGAGGAATTCGGAACTTTGGCATGGAGCACGGCCCAGCAGGAGGATCCTGTCCTGGGGCCAGTGTTCAATTGGGTCAAATTGGGGCAAAGACCAAAGGGGGAAGAGGTCACCCCCCTCGGGGCGCAAACAAAGGCATATTGGGCTCAGTGGCAGACCCTGGAATTGAAAGGCAACATCTTGTATCGCAAGTGGGTGGAGGTTCCCTCTGATAGAACTTGTTGGCTGGTGGTAGTCCCAAATAAATTTAAGACCGATATATTGCAACAGGTGCATGGTACCCGCCCCGGCGGCCATTTGGGCAGGACAAAGACGACATCGCAGGTACGCCGGAGGTTTTATTGGGTGAATATGGGGCGCGACATACAGGACTGGTGTCGGAGATGCGACGCCTGTACTGCCAAAAAGGGACCAGCACGGAGGATGAGGGCCCCCCTTCAATTACACCAGGTGGGGGCCCCCCTAGAGCGGGTGGCCATGGATATCCTAGGCCCACTACCCCGCACCCGCCTAGGTAATAAGTACATCCTCGTTGTGATGGACTACTTCACCAAGTGGCCGGAGGCCTACGCCCTCCCCAACCAAGAAGCAGGGGTGGTAGCGCAGGCCTTCGTGGAAGGATTTGTGTGCCGGCATGGGATTCCACAGGAGTTGCACACCGACCAGGGACGAAATTTTGAGAGCAAATTGCTAAAAGATGTGTGCAGTCTCCTGTCAATTCGGAAAACCAGAACAACGCCTTTAAGGCCTCAATCTGACAGGATGGTGGAGAGATTCAACCGAACTCTAATCCAACAACTGGCACTGTTCACCGCCACCCGTCAGGATGACTGGGACGAACATCTCCCTTATTTGCTCATGGCCTACCGAACCAGCCAGCACGGGGCCACCGCATGCAGTCCAGCGTTGCTTATGTATGGGCGGGAGTTACGGGCTCCCGCCGACTTGCTATGCGGTCCCGTGCCAGACACAGTGGTTAACCCGCCGAGGGAGGGGTACGCACGTCACCTAGAGGAAGGCATGGAGCTAGTCCATGCCTTCGCCCGCCGCCAACTCCATCTGGCGGGGGAAAAGATGAAGCGCAGGTACGACGACCGGAGCCAGGGGAGTCAATACGCTCCGGGGATGAAGATTTGGTTCTTTAATCCCCGGAGGCGGAAGGGAAGGTGCCCAAAACTCACCTCCCCCTGGCAAGGCCCAGGAGTCGTCCTGTCGCAAATCTGTGACGTGGTCATCAAGATCAAAATGGGGCCACGAGCCCTCCCTCGGATCGTCCATGCCGACCGGATAAGGCCTTACACCGGCGAGCAGGCGCCCCCGTGGATTGCCTCGGCTTTAGATGCCGAGGCGGGACCCAGTACCTCTGAATAAGGGGGGCTTATTAGTGCCAGAGGACTGGGGGATTGAGGAGCGATGGGCCCGGTGGGTAAGGGTGGCATCCCTGCCACCCTTCCCATGTGGGGCAAATGCGCTATAGTTTATGGGGTTGATGGCAGTGAAGACTAGCCCGGGTGGGTTAGGTTATATTGATAGGGACCTAGAAGATGACATTAGGTAACGTTAAGGTTAGTTAGTGACTGATACCTGTAGTGGGGACGCAGGTAGATTAGAGTGGATGATAATGACGAGGGAGCGCAATAGTTTAAAGGGGCGACTGGGAAGCGCAAGTTTCAGAGGGGAGTAGTTAGATGAGATGATGCCGTGCTGTTTGAGAATTGAACAGGTGTGATTGCACAGGTGTGCAACTGAACAGGTGTGTGGAGCAGTGTATGAGTAGTGAGTGTTGTGGATCAGCGCGAATGCGCTTTGGGGAGAGAAGGGTGCAGGTGGCACCAGGTGTGAGAGCACAGGTGTGCAAGTACGGGTGTGTGGAATGCATGGAGCAGGGAACGAGTGGTGTGGAGAGAGTTGGAGTAAGTGGTACGGAGTGGTGTGCATGGTGCGAAGGTGTGGATGGGGGAAGAGTGGACCCCTTTCACGAGTACCCGGGGCGGGTAGTGTAAGTGTTAGGTAGAGGGTATAGGTAAATTGTGGTTGGATATTGGCATTTGTGGTGCGGTCGCAGAATGGTATTGTGGATGGGTGCATTAGTGTTGTGGAAACGGCTGGGCGTGTAGCCTGTTAGTGTGTGTAGTTGGTTTGGGCACTCCACCACTGTGAGGATGTCGGCCAGGTGAGGCCGCAGGTGGGCTCTGGGAGCCGTTAGTGTCAGTGGGTGCCTGAGGATCCCGGGTGTGGATCGGGCAGCCCGTGCCAGAGAGGGCACTGAGGGGGTGAGAGTGCGAGAGGGCCTTCCCCAGTTAGTTAGGTTAGGGTGAGGAGCAGGTAAGCTCGGGTGGCAACTACAGTGGTGGAGGTGTGCAGGTGGGTAGACCTGCTGGGAGAGCGACACGTCGCGGCCCAGATATTGTGCGAGGCACCGGGAGATGAATCGGGGGAGTGAGACCCCAAATTGAAAAGCACCACAGTTTGGTCAATGGGAATTGGTTTTTTAGAACCCATAGTGTAAGTTGGCCAATGGATTGGCAGGGAAAGACCCCGGGTAATGTAAAGTTGTTAAAGTCATTTAGGAAATAGTTAGGATTGATTTGATGTTGAGTTGGAGATGGCAAATTGTGATGAGAGTTGGAAATGGCAAATTTGATTGGTTAGGAGGGAGAGAAGACGAATTTGGTTTATGGAACGGGGAAGACAGTAGGGACGTTGTGGATTTGTAAAGTAGATGTTTATGGGTAGTGTTGTGTTTTGTGGATACAGTTAGGGGTAAGGGAGGGGCAATGTAGGTTACCTGGTGGGGGGGGGGGGGGCGTATGGTAGGAACGTACCTGTCTCACCTGGTTCCCATGTGCCCCTAGTGTGCATTACCTGGTATTGCGTGCACTTTTGCGCCCTTACCACCTTACTCACTTGTCTTCTTCTTTTGTCTCCCACCTCCGAGGATCTGGCTTTGGGGTAGAGAGAGAGGAGAGAGAGGTGCTGGCTCCGCAGTTGTGGGCCTGCACTTTCGCTGCTTGCTGCCGGGATCGATACACCATATGGACCGCAATTTTTGTGGCCGCCCACCATGGACCGCAGTCTTTTGCGGCCAAGCACCACCCGTCGATGGACCTATGGGTCAACGTGGCACCTATGCCATACAGGTGAACCACTTATAGTTGGCCCCCTGACGGCCACAATAAAGAAATGGACGCGGTTGGCGCCTTTCTTTATTTTTGAAAGAAGCCAGAAGGCCAAGTGCACCACATGAAGGCAAGACCAGCGGCAGAACATCGGCCGGCTGCGACACCACCGGTGATTATAAACACTTTATTGGTGCACCGGATGGTGCTGACTGTGTGATGGGGTGGTGCTTTTGGTGCTTGGATGGGGTGCTCTGCACATTATTAAAGGCCGTAGGGCCACAGAGCACTCGTGGGTTGGTGTATCGATGCTGGCATGCGTGCTCTCTCTATGCATAACATCTGCATGTGTTCCTCCAAAACCAGGTCCTGGATCGTAGTGTAAATATCAGTTTAGTCTTGTGTAAATAATGCTCCCTACCGGCTGAATGTTTAGTTTGAGGATTCTTTCCGCGATTCGGTTATCCTGTGGGTGTGTTTCTGTGAGGAGAAGGGTGCAACGTTGCAGGGGGACATATTTACTCATTTGTGAACATCTGTAAAACTGTCGCACTCAGGGTTGAGTTAATAGTAGAGGGAACTACATCTGAGTGCCACACTAAAGTAAGTAAAGATTTATCGGGTCGGGACGCCCCGAGGTAGAGAAGGGTGCAATGTTGCGGATATGGGATTTGGCCTCCATCCATATCCGCTTGTAAATATTCCCCTATTTCCCCAATACTCCCCAACTATCCCCAATCCCCCATTCCCTAGTCCCATTGTCTGTAAACAACACTCTGTAGCCCCAACCTTCCCCTTTTTCCCCCATTAAATGTCGTGCCCAGGTTCACCGCATCTCACGTAGACCACGATAGGACATCTTGCTAGTTATTCTTAGTCTATGTCAGTTAAGGACTCGTTTCCATTAATTCTGACTCTTCGTTGCACCAGAATGTGATTGTATGGCACCAGTCGTGAGTTTAGGACCTCCCAATACCTCCCCGCATCTCTTCCTCATGAAACAACAACACCAACAACAACAACAGCGGCGCGGGGAGTGCGCGTCCTCACTCCGGCTTGGTTAGCCGCCATTGACCACGTGCTCCGACGGGGTTACCACACAGGGGCTGACTGTCAGCTCCTCGTCAAGGGCGGAGCCCGGTCGGTAACCCCCCCGCACCCAATAAGAAGCGGCGGACCGATTCCATCTGGGGCGGAGCTAACGAGCCGAGGGCGTGTCACTCCCCGCTGGATATACGCAGCCACTTACCGGAGGTGACGTCAGATGTGGCTCAGCTACGACGACAAAAGGACGCCACCTCCTAGCGCTGAAAGATACCTCCCGCCTCTCTGGACCGGACCGGGTCGATTCTGCCCCTGAGCTCAAGGTGCACCTTGAGCTCTCGACTGCCTGCCCTTCCTTGCCATCAATCCCTGTGTGAGTCAGTCTTGTCCCGTTTGTCTGTGGTCTGTCGGGAATAAGATAAGACCGTGTATAAGTGCCCACCTTTCTGTGCTGTCCCTCTTGTGCCGTGTAATCTAAACGTTCCGCATACCCAATATTATATCCTCCTCCGGAGGTCTTGAGAACTGTACCCCTGGTGTCGTGTCATTTAACCCAGCCGTTGTGTCCTTTCCTTCATTGATTTAGCATAGCGCGATTCGGCCAACGTTCGAGTGGAATCGGGTAAACTGTGCAGACGCGGTCATACCAAACCGCTCGGTAAACTAACATCCAAAACCGCGTCTGTAACAATATATATATATATATATATATATATATATATATATATATATATATATTACACACATATGTACGGGATTTCATTATAATCCCTATCCTAATAGTAGCCTGGTGTTGGCTTAGCAGTTAGGGTGCCGGCTTGGGATCCTAGGATCCTGGGTTTGAATCCCAGTCGATCACTGAATTAACGCCAGGGGGGTTGACTCAGCCTGTCATCCTTCCGAGGTCTGCAAATTGAGTACCAGTTCACTGGTATTTCCCTGTGTGTCGCAAGAGGCAACTTTTTAGCTCTTTCACGAGCCTCGATTATGTATACACAAAAAAAAAACAAAAAAAAAAAACACAGGTTTGGCGGCAGGAAGGGCACCCGGCCATAAAAAAATTGCTTCAAAAAGGGAACCACGGTGCCTGAAAAAGGCAAACCTCTGCTCTGCGGGGGGAAATGGTCTCTAAAGGTAGTTCTTCTTCTTCTTCCATATTCCAATGGTGGCAGCAGCGTCACACTGTGACCCATTTTCAGTCCGGCATCTGGTTGCCTGGCTTTGAGAAAAAGTGTTGACAAAATCCCATGTTTGACCTTGCAAAACATTCTTTCCCTTTCAGGCTTAGCCTGCTTGTCAACTCTGTACAACCTCTCTTCGAGGCCGCAGTCTGTGGCATTGTGGAGGGATGAACTTGGGACGATGCTTTGAGTCCCTTTGATCTTTGAGAAAAGATATAGTGGGGCAGATATGTGAAAAAGATGTTCATTTCCGGCAGAAAGTGTGAAATTTCGCATACAGGGGTATTTTGGGGCGCTGATTTCAAAAATTGGCGGATCCAAGAGATCTAACCAATGGACCGGCCGCCATCTTGAATTCCAATATGGCCGCCAAGACGAAATGTTGAAATTCCCTATCTTGGGTTCTAAATGACCTGTGGCGCTGAAATTTGGTACACAAGGGTATGTTGACATGCTGAGTTCAATAATGCAATAATTTGAAATGTCTGACAAACGGTATGGCCGCCATTTTAAATTCCAATATGGCCGCCAAGACAAACATCGATGTTTTCATTGCTTTAATAGCACAGTGTACGGTAATGTCATAATGTTAAATCATTTGAGCATTATTATGATAACTGGAAAATTGTTGCATCTCAAATCTACTGATGGGTTTGTAATTTTGTCGAAGGCAGTAGAAATTTGGGAAATTCAGCGCCCCAAAATACCCCTGTATGTGAAATTTAACACTTTCTGCCGGAACTGAACATTCACATGACATTCCAATAATTTATTTTTTTTATGTTTTTTCTCTTTCAGATCCAATGTCGAAATCAAAGAAAACATCGTCAACAATTCCAATGCCAACAGACTGGAACATTTGCGCTCTTTGCCAGAAACGTTCTGAAAATGAACCACTAAGAGATGCACGTAAGGGCAGCAATCAGTCGTGTCTAGACGTCTACGAGAATCTTGCTCAAAATCTCAAGGCATTGAATGATTTAGGTGCCTTGCCTTGCGGGATAAACATTTCCCGACTAGATGATGGTTGCGGTATTGCAGAAACCCTAGCTGCGCATGCTGCCAAATGGCACAAAAACTGTTATGTTCAGTGCAGCAGCTCTCGTGTGGCCAGGGCTGAATCAAGGGAAAGAAAGCAAAGTTCAGACCTTAAACTTGGTGAAGAAACTTACTCGCCTGTTAAGAAAAGACTCAGAACAAGTTTCAAATCTCCATCCGTTGAACAGAGTACTGCTAGCACATGTTTCTTTTGTGATAGCATTATCAGTAATGAAGAAATAGTCCACAGAGCGGCAACAAAAAATGTAGATTCCAATGTTCGATTGATGGCAACAGAATTGAGGGATACAAAACTCCTGGCTAGATTGTCTGTAGGTGATATGACGGCATCAGATGCTGTTTATCACAAGAAGTGCATGACTGTTCTCCACACTCGATACAGATCATTTGTAAGAAAGAATGAGGAAGCCAGTTCAAGTGAAAATATGCCACCAGAATCAGTAGCTTTGGCCGAATTGATAGCCTATTTGGAAGAAATGAAGTGTACAGATGACAGTTACACTTTCAAGTTAGCCGATCTCACAAAGCTTTATACAGAACGTCTGGCACAACTGGGAGGTGATATCTCAAAGAGGCTTAATTCAACTCACCTTAAGGACAAGCTTCTCAGACACCTTCCGCAACTTGAGGCACATAAGAGCAACCATGAAGTGGCACTGTCATTCAAAGAGGACATTGGTGAAGCTTTATTGCATGCTTGTAGACAAAGCTCTGACAACGACGCGGTCATTCTCATGAGAGCTGCCCAGATTGTGCGCAAAGATATTTTGCAAAAGCAATACCAATTCAATGGATCCCTAGTTAACGAATCATATAACAACTCACCACCATCATTGGCAGCGTTGATGGAAATGATTCTTGCTGGTACAAACATACAAAAACAAAACGCAAACAACAAGGGAGGCGTCTCTGTGCAATCCTTAACTCAACTTGTAACATTCAACACTATGAAACGAGGAAGGTTGGAAACTACAGCAGTACGTCACAATTTGAAACGTGAAACATCACTGCCACTTTACCTGGGTCTTCTCATTCATAGCAAAACAAGGAAACGGGATCTCGTTGACGTTCTTTTTCAACATGGTTTGTGTGTTTCCTATGATCGCATACTGGAGGTATCCACAGATGAGGCCAACAGAGTCATAGAAATATACAAACATGACGGCGTTGTGTGTCCAACAAAATTGCGAAGTGGAATATTCACAACAGGCAACCTAGACAACATAGATCACAACCCATCATCAGCATCAGCACAAAGTTCATTTCATGGAACCGCGTTATCACTGACACAACATGTTTCACATGACAAAAGTGGCAGCATTCGAAATCATGAGAATGTCACTGAGAATGAGAAGAAACAGCGCTCCAAAACCATAGCCGCCCTTCCTGCATCTTACAGTGATGTGCCTCCTGAAACATTTCCAACTAATAATCCCATTCCAAGAAAACCAAAAGGTCCATCCACTCCAAGGGTGTCCTCCGGAATACAGGACAAAGAAAGTCAGTGGCTTTCGTTTGTACAAAGTCTGCAGGAGAAGGAAGGTCTTGAGAGTGAAGATAATATCTCCTGGTCAGCATACATGGCAAATCTGCAGGTTGAAGTTCCTCGGCCTCCTGCAATTACAGGACTGCTACCTCTGTTCCGCGAGAGTGCTCACACATTGGCAATGGTGAAGCATGGAATGAATTTAATCAAGCAGGCGACAGAACTAGTAAACCCCGGACAAGTTCCAGTTCTGACCGTTGATCAACCACTCTATGCAATTGCAAAGAAGATTCAATGGACTTGGCCAGGTATATATGGTGAAGACAAGTTTGTTGTGATGATGGGAGGACTTCATGTAGAGATGGCCTTGTTGAAAGCGATCGGCAGCTTCCTGGAGGGGAGTGGCTGGGCAAGTGTAATGACCAGTGCTGGTGTAACAACAGAGGGAAGAGCAGATAGTCTTCACAAAGGTTCGCAAATATCGAGGTCACAATGGGCACACCAAGTCACAGTAGCGGCGTTGTACGCTCTGCAGCGAAAGGCATACGATGACTACCGGAAAACATGTGAAACTGAAGATTTACAATCATTTGATCTTTGGAGCAAGAAGATGGCTACAAAGTACCCCCAGTTTTGCTACTGGAATAAAGTCCTGCAGTTGGAGTGTCTTCTCTTGGCATTCATAAGATCACAACGGGAAGCCAACTACACGCTCTATGTGGAGACTCTCACGGCGATCATTCCGTGGATGTTTGCCATGGACCATTACCATTACGCCAGATGGTTGACAGTGCATGTAACAGACCTTCAGGAACTTTCAAACGATTCCATGGATATCCATCGTGAATTTGTCAAGGGGAACTTTGTCACTCAGAAGTCATCACACAAGTTCTCTGCTATGGCACACGATCAGATACACGAACAGCAGAACGCTTATGTGAAAGGTGATGGTGGAGTCATTGGAATTACTGAGAATGAAGGGGCTCTTCGCCGGTGGATGGTAGCTGGTGCAGAAATAGCCAGAATCCTGAATGAGTTTGTGGACCAGTTTCAAAGACAGAGGCAAACTGATGTCCGCCACCACGAACAATTGCCTAGTGTCCAGAAATCCTTTGCATCAGATCTCAATAATGCAATCAGTTCCTTTGAAAAACTTGGAAACCCGTTTGCGGAAAACAGTAATGACTTGTATGTGCTTGACACAAAGGTCATCATGCCTGATGAAGTGATAGCCACAGTGCGATCCATGGAGGACACTGGCAAAACACAATTTGACGGATTTGTGGGGCAGCGAATCAAGGATCCTTCTGACAATTTCTATGATAGCATTTCAAAGAACAATCTGCCACTGTTGAAATCGAAGCCCAAGAAAACACCTGGAAAGTCTGAGGCGAAGATTACACGTATGAAAAGTAATGTGGAGCTCTTCTCACGAATGTAGATTTCTTGCCAAACTAGAGATGGTGATCTTAACACATTTTATGAATATGAGTGTCATGGGTGGCCACCTGCATTGGCTGAAGGTATCAATACAATGCAGCCACCAACTGGCAAGGCTGGTCTTTTGCCCTGTTTGGAAGCTTTAGCACAACGTCCTCGTGATGCGCCCAAAGGAGAAGTTCGTATTTTCGATGGGGCTGCCTTAGTCCATCATTTGGAGCCTAAGAAGTGCAACAGTGTGATCAGGACATTTGGTGACTATGCACAGAAACAGGTCCTTCCGTACATTGCCCGAAAGTTAAATGAGGGGACTGTGATGCGTGTTGATGTGGTGTGGGACACCTACAGAACGGACAGTCTCAAAGAAGGCACCAGGCTTGGTCGTGGCACTGGCATACCACTCCATGTGACTGAACAGACATCCGTGCCACGAAACTGGAGCAGCTTCCTTCGTGTAGATTCCAACAAAAAGACATTATTCAGTTTCCTTGCTGATTCCCTGCAAACGATGCCTATTCCAGAGGGAAAAACACTTCTTACAACCTTAGAAGAAGAGGTTAAATCAAAGCCCCCTTCTGATGTTTCTCAAATTCAACCATGTACGCATGAAGAGGCTGATTCACGAATGATGCTACATGCTTGGCATGCATATCAGCAGGGGTACAGAAGTATCGTCATTCATGCAACAGACACAGATGTGGTTGTGTTGGCTATCGCAATGGCAAGCATTATGGACGGTTGTGCAATGTGGTTGGCATTTGGACATGGAAACTATTTCAGGCACATTGCTGCTCACACTATTGCGACTCACATTGGCCCTGAACGCTCATGGGGGCTTCTATTCCTGCATACTGTTTCCGGATGCGATACTGTTTCTGCCATATGTGGGATTGGCAAAAAGACTGTGTGGAGCATATGGAATTCCATGCCAAACTTGGGGGAGGTCTTCAATCATCTCTCACATGCACCAGCGGAAGTAACAGATGATGACATGGACAACATAGAGAGGTTCTTCGTTGTTCTGTACAGTAGAACTTCCCCTCTGAAGAAAGTGAACGAAGCACGCAAGCAGCTGTTTGCTCAGGGAAATCGGCAATCGGAAAATATTCCACCGACAAAAGAGGCACTGCGTCAACATGTGAAGAGGGCAGTCTTTCAGGCCGGTCACATCTGGGGACAGTCCCAAATTGCTAACCCAGAGCTGCCTTCACCTGCAGATTGGGGATGGGCTAAAAATGCAGATGATGTCTGGCATCCATTTTGGACAGTAATGCCAGAGGCGTCAAAAGGGTGCCGAGAGCTGATCAAGTGCAAGTGTAAAAAACGGTGTGCTGGAAATTGCAAATGTTCTGCTGCTAATCTACCATGCACAGAACTATGTTTCTGCTCTGGACAATGCTTCCGAGATGAGCAGTAGGAGAAGTAAAACGGATGGAAAAAAGCTTGCAGCATGTTACGGCTGCCAACTGGTACGAAATATACTTTGAAATGAGCTCTTTGACTTGTTATATGATTTGTCAACTAGGGATCCATTGAATTGGTATTGCTTTTGCAAAGAACCCGGGATTTTCAACATTTCGTCTTGGCGGCCATATTGGAATTCAAAATGGCGGCCATACCATTTGTCAGACATTTCAAATTATTGCCTTATTGAACTCAGCATGTCAACATACCCTTGTGTACAAAATTTGAGCACCACAGGTCATTTAGAACCCAAGATAGGGATTATCAACATTTCGTCTTGGCAGCCATATTGGAATTCAAGATGGCGGCCTGTCCATTGGTCAGACCTCTTGGATCCGCCAATTTTTGAACTCAGCATGTCAAAATACCCCTGTATGCAAAATTTCAAACTTTCTGCCGGATGTGAACATCTCGTGCAATTTTTGTTACATATCTGCCCCACTAATATATATATCTGTGCAGTGTCTGTCCTGTGTTGTGTTGTGTTGTCACTGAACTACTCCCTCAAACTTTTGTGAAATCGTACCAAACTTCTGGTATGCACATATCTCTCCCGTCGGTATGTCCTAAGGGTATTTATTTGAAAAAATTTCCAATTTTTTTTTTTTTTGGAATTTTTTTGGGGAATTTTTTTTTTTCAACTTCAATTGTTTATAAAAGGTAATATCGCGTATATTACAAATACATTTGTGCAAAATAATTGTTTGAATTATGATTGGTTTAAACCATGACAAAACGGCAACTCGGGTACAGTCATTTATCTATATATCTACACATCTGGGCAGTGTCTGTGTTGTCACTTAACGACTCCCTCAAACTTTTGTTTCGGTGGTTGTGAAGTGTTTTTAATAACGTGGTGGTGGTTTTGAATCACGTGGTGGTGAGGTAGTTTTAATTATGTGGTGGTGAGGTGTTTTTAAATGACGTAGTTGTGAGGTGTTTTTAAATCATGTGGAGGTGAGGTATTTGTAATTACGTGGCTGTGAGGTGTTTTTAATTTCGTGGCTGTGAGGTGTTTTTAATTTCGTGGCTGTGAGGTGTTTTAAATTTTGTGGCTGTGAGGTGTTTTTAATTTCGTGGCTGTGAGGTGTTTTTAATTTCGTGGCTGTGAGGTGTTTTAAATTTTGTGGCTGTGAGGTGTTTTTAATTTTGTGGCTGTGAGGTGTTTTTAATTTCATGGCTGTGAGGTGTTTTTAATTTCACGGCTGTGAGGTGTTTTTAATTTCGTGGCTGTGAGGTGTTTTTAATTTTGTGGCTGTGAGGTGTTTTTAATTTTGTGGCTGTGAGGTGTTTTTAATTTCATGGCTGTGAGGTGTTTTTAATTTTGTGGCTGTGAGGTGTTTTTAATTTTGTGGCTGTGAGGTGTTTTTAATTTCATGGCTGTGAGGTGTTTTTTATTTTGTGGCTGTGAGGTGTTTTTAATTTCATGGCTGTGAGGTGTTTTTAATTTCGTGGCTGTGAGGTGTTTTTAATTTCGTGGCTGTGAGGTGTTTTTAATTTTGTGGCTGTGAGGTGTTTTTAATTTCATGGCTGTGAGGTGTTTTTAATTTCGTGGCTGTGAGGTGTTTTTAATTTTGTGGCTGTGAGGTGTTTTTAATTTCGTGGCTGTGAGGTGTTTTTAATTTCGTGGCTGTGAGGTGTTTTTAATTTCGTGGCTGTGAGGTGTTTTTAATTTCGTGGCTGTGAGGTGTTTTAAATTTTGTGGCTGTGAGGTGTTTGTAATTTTGTGGCTGTGAGGTGTTTTTAATTTCATGACTGAGGTGTTTTTAATTTTGTGGTGGTGAGGTGTTTTTATATCATGTGGTGGTGAGGTATTTGTAATTACGTGGTGGCGAGGTGTTTTTAATTTCGTGGCTGTGAGGTGTTTTTAATTTCGTGGCGCTGAGGTGTTTTTAATTTTGTGGCTGTGAGGTGTTTTTAAATTCATGGCTGTGAGGTGTTTTTAATTTTGTGGCTGTGAGGTGTTTTTAATTTAGTGGCCGTGAGGTGTTTTTAATTTTGTGGTGGTGAGGTGTTTTTAATTTCGTGGCTGTGAGGTGTTTTTAATTTCGTGGCTGTGAGGTGTTTTTAATTTCGTGGCTGTGAGGTTTTTTATTTTGTGGTTGTGATGTGTTTTTAATTTCGTGGCTGTGAGGTGTTTTTAATTTTGTGGTTGTGAGGTGTTTTTAATTTTGTGGCTGTGAGGTGTTTTTAATTTTGTGGTTGTGAGGTGTTTTTAAATTTCATGGCTGTGAGGTGTTTTTAATTTCGTGGCTGTGAGGTGTTTTTAATTTCGTGGCTGTGAGGTGTTTTTAATTTTGTGGTTGTGAGGTGTTTTTAAGTTTCATGGCTGTGAGGTTTTTAATTTCGTGGCTGTGAGGTTTTTAATGTTGTGGTTGTGAGGTGTTTTTAATTTTGTGGCTGTGAGGTGTTTTTAATTTTGTGGTTGTGAGGTGTTTTTAATTTTGTGGCTGTGAGGTGTTTTTAATTTTGTGGTTGTGAGGTGTTTTTCAATTTCATGGCTGTGAGGTGTTTTTAATTTTGTGGCTGTGAGGTGTTTTCAATTTTGTGGTTGTGAGGTGTTTTTAATTTCGTGGTGGTGAGGTGTTTTTCAATTTCATGGCTGAGAGGTGTTTTTAATTTTGTGGTTGTGAGGTGTTTTTCAATTTCATGGCTGTGAGGTGTTTTTAATTTCGTGGCTGTGAGGTGTTTTCCATTTTGTGGTTGTGAGGTGTTTTTAATTTCGTGGTGGTGAGGTGTTTTTAAATTTCATGGCTGTGAGGTGTTTTTACTTTCGTGGCTGTGAGGTGTTTTTAATTTTGTGGCTGTGAGGTGTTTTTAATTTTGTGGTGGCGAGGTGTTTTTAATTTCATGGTGGTGAGGTGTTTTTAATTTTGTGGTGGTGAGGTGTTTTTCATTTTGTGGTTGTGAGGTGTTTTTAATTTCGTGGTGGTGAGGTGTTTTTCAATTTCATGGCTGAGAGGTGTTTTTAATTTCGTGGCTGTGAGGTGTTTTTAATTTCGTGGCTGTGAGGTGTTTTTAATTTCGTGGCTGTGAGGTGTTTTTAATTTTGTGGTTGTGAGGTGTTTTTAATTTCATGGCTGTGAGGTGTTTTTAATTTCGTGGATGTGAGGTGTTTTTAATTTTGTGGTTGTGAGGTGTTTTTAATTTTGTGGTGGTGAGGTGTTTTTAAATTTCATGGCTGTGAGGTGTTTTTAATTTTGTGGCTGTGAGGTGTTTTTTATTTTGTGGCAGTGAGGGGTTTTTAATTTCGTGGCTGTGAGGTGTTTTTAATTTTGCAGCTGTGAGGTGTTTTTAATTTTGTGGCTGTGAGGTGTTTTTAATTTTGTGGCTGTGAGGTGTTTTTAATTTCGTGGTGGTGAGGTGTTTTTTAATTTTGTGGCTGTGAGGTGTTTTTAATTTCATGGCTGTGAGGTGTTTTTAATTTTGTGGTGCTGAGGTGTTTTGAATTACGTGGGGGTGAGGTGTTTTTAATTTTGTGGCTGTGAGGTGTTTTGATTTATGTGGTGGTGAGGTGTTTTGAATTACGTGGTGGTGAGGTGTTTTGAATTACGTGGTGGTGAGGTGTTTTGAATTACGTGGGGGTGAGGTGTTTTTAATTTTGTGGCTGTGAGGTGCTTTGAATTACGTGGGGGTGAGGTCTTTTTAATTTTGTGGCTGTGAGGTGTTTTGATTTATGTGGTGGTGAGGTGTTTTGAATTACGTGGGGGTGAGGTGTTTTTAATTTTGTGGCTGTGAGGTGTTTTGATTTATGTGGTGGTGAGGTGTTTTGAATTACGTGGTGGTGAGGTGTTTTGAATTACGTGGTGGTGTTTTGAATTACTTGGTGGTGAGGTGTTTTGAATTACTTGGTGGTGAGGTGTTTTGAATTACTTGGTGGTGAGGTGTTTTGAATTACTTGGTGGTGAGGTGTTTTGAATTACTTGGTGGTGAGGTGTTTTGAATTACTTTGTGGTGAGGTGTTTTGAATTACGTGGTGGTGAGGTGTTTTGAATTACTTGGTGGTGAGGTGTTTTGAATTACTTGGTGGTGAGGTGTTTTGAATTACGTGGTGGTGAGGTGTTTTGAATTACTTGGTGGTGAGGTGTTTTGAATTACGTGGTGGTGAGGTGTTTTGAATTACGTGGTGGTGAGGTGTTTTGAATTACGTGGTGGTGAGGTGTTTTGAATTACGTGGTGGTGAGGTGTTTTGAATTACGTGGTGGTGAGGTGTTTTGAATTACGTGGTGGTGAGGTGTTTTGAATTACGTGGTGGTGAGGTGTTTTGAATTACGTGGTGGTGAGGTGTTTTGAATTACGTGGTGGTGAGGTGTTTTGAATTACGTGGTGGTGAGGTGTTTTGAATTACGTGGTGGTGAGGTGTTTTGAATTACGTGGTGGTGGGGTGTTTTGAATTACGTGGTGGTGAGGTGTTTTGAATTACGTGGTGGTGAGGTGTTTTGAATTACGTGGTGGTGAGGTGTTTTGAATTACGTGGTGGTGAGGTGTTTTGAATTACGTGGTGGTGAGGTGTTTTGAATTACGTGGTGGTGGGGTGTTTTGAATTACGTGGTGGTGAGGTGTTTTGAATTACGTGGTGGTGAGGTGTTTTGAATTACGTGGTGGTGAGGTGTTTTGAATTACGTGGTGGTGAGGTGTTTTGAATTACGTGGTGGTGAGGTGTAATCGTCCCAAACTTCCAGTCTGCACATACCCGTCCCGTATGTACATATGTGCTGAGGGGTTCTTTGTTGAATTTTATATCTTTTTTCAACCTAAATCTTCAACCTAAATTGCCTATAAAAATGTAATATCACAAACACTACAAATAAATTTGTGCAAAATAATTGTTTGTATTACGATTGGTGAAAATCATGACAACACAGCAACTCAGGTACAGTCATTATCCTCAGCTAAAATAAGCCCGTTCCTCAGTAACGACGCTTGGTGAGGCGAGCGCAGCGAGCCGAGCCAAGCTAGTGGATATACATTAAATTCAAAGGTGGGCGGTCCGCTTCGAAAGTCCGCTTATCCGCTTATCCGCTGCAGCGGACTAACGTTTTCGAAGCGGATAAGCGAATCGGACCAACCCCCGGAAACCGAAGCGGATAAGCGTAAGCGGACTACCGAAAAATTAAAGCGCATCGCGATTCGCCAAATCAGCTGTTAGCCTGAGCCGTTACTCTAGAATTGTGAATATTTATTTAAGTGAATAATAAGTGAAAACTGAATATTTTATTGGACGCTAGAGCGGCAATAACGTCAAGATGGAGAGATTTCTGACTCTCCAGCCCAGCGGCAGTGCCAGGGACAGGCACACGAGCGACGCAAACCAGCAGTCCCAGCACAGCGACATCCACAACACGGCGGTCAACATGATGGGGGACGTGGAGGACAGTCAGGAGATCTGCGCCCTGACCCCTCAGCTCGCGCGCAGCGAGAGCAGGATGTCGCTGGACTCAATCGACTGGTCGAGGAAGCCGCTGAGGGGGAACCCGGGGCTCTCGCCCAATCTCTTCCCGCTCGAGTTCCGTGATGCTTGGGTAACTCTATTTCTCAGGCATAACACGCCGCTCCCGAGCTCTGCCTCGGTCGAGCGCGTGTTCAGCTACGGGTCGGACATCCTCAGGCCTAAGAGGTCGGCCCTGGCTGCACCGAACTTCGAGGCCCTCGTCTTCATGAAGGGCAACCTCCAAATCCTCAAGAAGGCCCACGAGGTGGAGGAGGAAGACGAGGACTAGTCAACAGACTGCTAGTCTGTTGACTAGTAGACTCTCTTGTCAAAGAAAGGACGGGCAAATTGATTTTTCTTTAATGTAACTTGCATATATTAAAATTATATTTATATTAACTGTAGAGTAGAGTAGAGTCGAGTGGAAAACTTTATTTCAATAAATTTTGAATAAATTTTATTTAAATAAAAATGTATATTTTTGGATCTTAAAAGCTTTGTTTGTCTTTGTAGTAGTTAGAAATGGCTATTTAGGCTTTAAAAGCATTAAATTCCCTTTAGAAACGTCAAAAATCGCTTTAAAAACGTCGAAGCGCTTTTAAAAAATCGAATCGAAGCGGATAAGCGGATAAGCGGTAAGCGGACTAAGATTTTCGGCCGCTGAAGCGGATAAGCGAATCGGACTACACGGGCTGGCGGAGCGGATAAGCGGTAAGCGGACTTAAAATTTTCCGAATCGCGCCCACCTTTATACATTATTATACACACACTCGTGTGTGTGTGTGTGTATATATATATATATATGTATATATATATATATATATATATATATATATATATATATATATATATATATATATATATATATATATATATATATAATTGATATCTGAACCTTGATAAAATAAAACCTTGATATCTGAACAACAGGTGAATATCGAAAGCAATTTAAGCACAAGATGTAAGGGAAATATTTAAAGAAAAATACAACAGTTCGTTGAAACAAGTGGCTGTTTCTGCAGCAACAACAACAACAACAACATGCATTTTAAAGGCCATTTTCCCTGCTAGAGCGGGGGTTAGCCTTGCGGTCCCCATGACAATCTTCTCCATTTTGCCCTATTTTCTGCATCTCTCCTTGTTAACCCCCTTGTCCGCATTTCTTCTTCCACCATCTTTAGCCAAGTCTTTTTCGGTCTTCCCCGTCCTCTACTTCCTTCTACTTTCATTTCCATCACTCTTCTCAACCAGTCACTTTCATCCTTCCTCAACACATGACCAAACCATCTCAACCTGTTCCTCTTCACAGCATCAATCACAGGCTCTATTCCCATCATCTTTCGCAATTCATCATTTGTCTGTTTTCATCACATTTCATCACATTTCATCATCACATCATCACATTCATCACAGCTGTTTCTGCAGCAATGAATCAAAATCCTGTCGGCGAATGCCATCACAATTACAAACCGAATGAATGCTTTGTCATTTTCACCAAAATCACAAAATCATGTTGCAGTTATTTTCACATGTGCAAATTGCTTCTGGAACCGATGTCGAATGAGACCTTAAATCAGTTTCCTTGGCAGCCATTTTGGATCAGGGCCACGTTAGGACAAGACCTTATTGCATCGGGCCTTGACATTCACAATGTCCAAGGTTCAGTAAAGTTTGCTCAAGGCAACGCGTCTGAGACTAAAAAGTACTGAGAAGAAGTGGGAAGTAGTGCGACGTGCAACGTGTGGGTTGACAATACGAGTGACACCAACACATACTTTCCAGTCAAGAGATCTGATTGGACATTTGTCAGTGAAGCACAGTCATGAGATGAGTGAGTGAGTGTCACGAGAGCTTACCTTTGCTGTCATAATCTTCTTCACATCTTCAACTTCCAGCGAGCCCAGGAGGGTGGCACACTCCATGGGAGAACACGTTCCTTTGAAGCATTCCCCCTTCACGATGTCCATGAACCAGGCCTACCAATAAAATATTTCCAATTAGTACATTTATTGCCTTAGCAACTGTAACCCCAAACAAATTCTTACCATCCCTCCCAATTACCTCTCCCCCCCATCCCAATCCCTTTATATTCTCTCACCATTAAAACAATTCTGCATTGTGCTTTTCCCGGCCTGTATATAGATTCCCCTCAACAACATCTGTATAGATTCCCCTCAACATCCCCCCCGACACCAACAATATCATAATAGCAGTGAGGGTTTGAGCTGAAAACTTTGGTAAGTTACTCCACGCTATCCTCACACCCTCACACCCCAGTCTTAATTCCCAAATGCAATTTCATCCACCATGACACCCCCACCTGCCCTGTATATTTCTCACTACAAACCCAAATTGACAAAGTTTTAAAATCTGCAGAGATCGATGGATTGAGGGCCCGACCCGCTGAGGATTATTTCATTTTGCTCTTTCAAATTTTCAAACCAAACACCGATTACATTACAGAAAAGGGAGGGTCTCGGTTTTCTTGCAAAAAAACTCAAACGAAATCAAAACGCAAGGGACAGCAATCATTCTTACAAGCGATCAAGGTGAACAACTTATAGCTCAGGGAAATCAAGTTCTGCTGGCGGAAGCAAAGAAGACCGCGTTTGGGTCTCGATCCCAGACTCTGGTGTAATGCCTCAAGCATCTGCTCTGGGTCTGGGAGGGTGGCAGGTCAATCCCCGGGCGAGTCATACCAAAGATTTAAACAATGGTACGAGATGCTTCCTTGCTTGGTGGTCAGCATTTGAAAGGATAGAGCACGGCCAAACAACCATAGATTGGCAGTTACAGTGCAAGATTGATGGGCCTAATTGGCCGACTCCTATCTCAAAGTTGCTGGTAAGGGAACTCATTTATTTAACACTAGCAAGGGTACTTGGCATCGCCCGGTAATGCAGAGTCGCTTTGTGATGCGAATATGAAAAGATGGGAAAGAGAGAGGAGGAGAGGGGGGGCGGGAGAAGAGGGGCGGGGAGAGGAGAGGAAGTTGGGAGGGGAAGAGTAGAGGGGAGAGGGAGGGCTGGTGGAGGAGAGGGGTAGGGAGCGTGAGGAGAAGGGAAGTCTGCGTGAGGAGAGGGGAAGGTAGCGTGAGGAGAGGTGAAGGCAGCATGAGGAGAGGGGACGGCAGCATGAGGAGAGGAAGGCAGCATAGGAGAGCGGAAGGCAGCATAGGAGAGGGGAAGGCAGTATGAAGAGAGGGATGTCAGTATGAGGAGAGGGGAAGTCAGCGTAAGGAGAGGGGGAGGCAGCATGAGGAGAGGGGAAGGCAGCATGAGGAGAGGGGAAGGCAGCATGAGGAGAGGGGAAGGCAGCATGAGGAGAGGGGAAGGCAGCATGAGAGGGGAAGGCAGCATGAGGAGAGGGGAAGGCAGCATGAGGAGAGGGGAAGGCAGCATGAGGAGAGGGGAAGGCAGCATGAGGAGAGGGGAAGGCAGCATGAGGAGAGGGGAAGGCAGCATGAGGAGAGGGGAAGGCAGCGTGAGGAGAGGGGAAGGCAGCATGAGGAGAGGGGAAGGCAGCATGAGGAGAGGAGAAGGCAGCATGAGGAGAGAGGAAGGCAGCATGAGGAGAGGGGAAGGCAGCCTGATAGCCCAGCGGCTAAGTCGAAAAATATTTCACTTTGTGGAGATATTATGAAACTTTGCAGACAGGTGGAGGACCCCAGTAGGAACATTTTTCGATTAGGACCCAACTCTGAAACGCCCCCTGGTGGACGATAGAAATACGATTGCAGTGGCTAACCCCCCCCCCCCCCCCCCATGACAATTTGGGTGAACAGGTGATCAGTTAGCACCCCATATGATTTTACTTAGCACCCCATATTATTTCAGTGCTGCCATCTGTTTGCATTAGTTTAGGTTAAGACAGAAGATTTCCTTTTTTATGCAATAAAGTTCTTTGCAGACATCAAAGTTCGTTATCATTATTGTATTAACGCATGTTTTGTTTTACAGGTGGAAAACCATAAACCATGTCCAGGTCATTCAAGATCGTTCCTTTTCAAGTCAATCGGATGAAAATTGAGGATTTTAGAAATTTGGCCTATGTTGACCTTTTGGCCAATGTTGACCTCAAAAATAATTGGTAGTTGTATTCAATGACCTGATATGTAAATGCTCTTCAAATTTCAAGTCAATCAGATGAAAATTGAGGATTTTAGAAATTTGACAAAGTTGTTGACCTTTGGCCTATGCTGAGTTGGGTCCTAATCGAAAAATGTTCCTACTGGGGTCCCCAACCGGTGTGCAAAGTTTCATAATTTCTCCACAAAGTGAAATATACTGCCATATTTTTCGACTTAGCCGCTGGGCTATGAGGAGGGGAAGGCAGCATAGGAGAGCGGAAGGCAGCATAGGAGAGGGGAAGGCAGTATGAGGAGAGGGATGGCAGTATGAGGAGAGGGGAAGTCAGCGTAAGGAGAGGGGAAGACAGCGTAAGGAGAGGGGAAGGCAGCGTGAGGAGAGGGGAAGGCAGCATGAGGAGGGAAAGGCAGCGTAAGGAGAGGGGAAGGCAGCGTGAGGAGGGGAAGACAGTGTGAGGAGAGAGGAAGGCAGTATGAGGAGAGGGGAAGTCAGCGTAAGGAGAGGGGAAGAAAGCATAATGAGAGGGGAAGGCAGCGTGAGGAGGGAAGGCAGCATAAGGAGAGGGGAAGACAGCGTAAGAAGAGGGGAAGGCATCGTGAGGAGAGGGGAAGGCAGCATGAGGGGAAGGCAGCGTAAGGAGAGGGGAAGACAGCATAGGAGAGGGGAAGGCAGTATGAGGAGAGGGACGGCAGTATGAGGAGAGGGACGGCAGTATAAAGAGAGGGGAAGGCAGCATGAGGAGAGGGGAAGGCAGCATGAGGTGAGGGGAAGGCAGCGTGAGGAGAGGGGAAGGCAGCATGAGGAGGGGAAGGCAGCATGAGGAGGGGAAGGCAGCGCAAGGAGAGGGGAAGACAGTGTGAGGAGAGGGAAAGGCAGCATAGGAGAGGGAAAGGCAGCATAGGAGAGGTGAAGGCAGTATGAGGAGAGGGACGGCAGTATGAGGAGAGGGGAAGTCAGCATAAGGAGAGGGGAAGACAGCGTAAGGAGAGGGGAAGGCAGCATGAGGGGAAGGGAGCGCAAGGAGAGGGGAAGACAGCGTGAGGAGAGGGGAAGACAGCATGAGGAGAGGGGAAGGCAGTGTGAGGAGAGGGTAAGACAGCATGAGGAGAGGGATGGCAGTATGAGGAGAGGGAAGGCAGTGTGAGGAGAGGGAAGGCAGTGTGAGGAGAGGGAAGGCAGTGTGAGGAGAGGGGAAGGCAGTGTGAGGAGAGGGGAAGGCAGTGTGAGGAGAGGGAAGGCAGTGTGAGGAGAGGGGAGGCAGTGTGAGGAGAGGGAAGGCAGTGTGAGGAGAGGGAAGGCAGTGTGAGGAGAGGGAAAGGCAGTGTGAGGAGAGGGGAAGGCAGTATGAGGAGAGGGAAGGCAGTGTGAGGAGAGGGGAGGTCCTCCACCCACAACCATTCCCTCCACAGTCCCACTCCACTTCTTACCCCTCCTCCAATCCCACTCCCTCATCTTCCTCCTACCACCCCATCTCTCCCTCTCCCTCTCCCTTCTCCCACCCCACCTCCGGACTCCCACCCCGGGGGCATATACAATTACTATTTCGTGAATAATACTGTAGTACAGTACAGTATAGTGTGGCGGACACGAAAGCTCACTGGCATGATGACCATTCCGCACACCAAGTGGGCGGCGGCCACGCCCGAGGGGTAGGCGTGGCCGCGGGATATACACCGGGCGCGCAGCCCGGAGCGCTCCAGTGCTACAGTGCAGCTCTTGAAATAAAGACTCTTTTAACCTACCGCATTGTCCGCTTCCTCCTTGCCAAGCAAGTAGCACGCGTAGCACCGCGCTTCATTGGTGACCCTCCGACGTTGGATCAGTCGTCGCTGACCGACCGAATACGCCATCGCAATGGCAAACAACGCGGTCCAGATCAAACTCCCCGAGTTCTGGGAGGCGCAAGCTGAAGTAGGGTTCCTGCAGGCAGAAGCCCAGTTCCGACTTCGAGGCATCACGGAGGACGAGACCATGTACTGCCATGTGGTCGCCTCCCTCGGGCCCGGCACGGCCGCCCGCGTCGTGTCGGTCCTGAGGAACCCACCGGCCAACGGCAGGTACGAGGCGATCAAGCGTCTCCTCCTCGCCACGTTCGGCCTCACGGTGGACGCACGGGCCGACTGCCTCCTGGACCTCCCCGAGCTCGGTGACACGCGACCGTCGGTCCGCATGGACCATATGCTGTCGCTGATGGGACGACGAAACCCCAAACGCTCTATTCCGGGCGTTATTTCGACGCCAGCTGCCGGCACGAGTACGCCTCGCGTTGGCCGGTTCCGTGACGACGGAACCCCGAGCTCTCGCTGCCGAGGCCGACAAGTTCTTTGCGGCTTTGGACACGCAGGCGAGTTTTGGCACGGCCGTCGCGCGTCCCGAGGCTGACCCTGATGCTGATGCACCACACCTCGTGGATCTCGAGGCTGATGCACACCGCGTGGCCGCCGCCACGCCACGCCCACCACCACCACGAAAACCGGGGCCTCCGCTTTCGCCGCAAACCTGGTGCCATTTCCACGCCAGGTTTGGCCACAAGGCGAGGAATTGTCGCCCGCCGTGCTCCTTCGGCAAGTCGGGAAACTACAAAGCCGGCGCTCGGTAGCGGCCCTGAGCGTCGGCCATTCCGGCAGCCTTCTATTTATAACGGACACCTTGTCTGGGTGCCGTTTCCTATGCGACACTGGTGCACAAGTGAGCGTTATCCCTGCCTCTACGTCCGACAAGCGAACCGCGGGCCGGGGCCCCGCGTTGCTTGCCGCGAACGGAACACCCATACGCACATTCGGGAAGCGCTGCCTCTCCCTGCGGTTCGGAAGGCAACGCTTCACGTGGACGTTCGTAACCGCTAGTGTCCCCATGGCACTGCTCGGTGCGGACTTTCTCTGTGCAAACGGGTTGTTGGTAGATGTGAAGAACAGACATCTCGTCCAGGCTGAAACGTTCAGCTCGCTTGCTTGCGCACTGAGCAGCTCGTTGAGCGGCTCACTGAGCGGCTCACCGAGCGGCTCGCCAAGCGGCTTGCTGAGCGGTTCGGTCCCGGCGAGGTTAGTTTGTACGCTTCCGGCAGCGGACGACTTCACCCGCCTCCTCGCCAGCTTCCCGGCCCTTACGCGGCCCGCCCACCTTCTCGGCGGGGGCCGTCAAGCACGGGGTGGAACACCACATCCTCACCGCCGGGCCACCGGTCTACGCCCGGGCACGCAGCCTCGAGCCGACAAAGTTCGCGGTAGCTAAAGCGGAGTTCGCTACGCTGGAGCGGCTCGGCATCGTGCGGCGCTCCGAGAGTGCTTGGGCGTCGCCGCTCCACATCGTGCCAAAGCCCGGCGGGGGATGGCGACCATGCGGGGACTACCGGCGCCTCAACGCCGCCACCACCCCCGACCGCTACCCCATCCCCCACATCCAGGACTTCTCCGCCCGGTTGGCGGGCATGTCCTTCTTTTCAAAGGTGGACCTCATACGCGGCTACCATCAGGTCCCCGTCAGGCTGGAGGACATCCCGAAGACGGCGGTCATCACGCCATTCGGACTTTTTGAATTTCTTCGGATGCCCTTCGGATTGAAAAATGCGGCTCAGGCGTTCCAGCAACTAATGGACAGCGTCTTGCGCGACTTGGATTTCGTCTACGTCTACCTGGACGACATCCTCGTCGCCAGCGCGTCCCGCGAAGAGCACCTACACCATCTCCGCACGATCTTCGAACGTCTGGGCCAGCATGGCCTCATCGTGAACCCCGCCAAGTGCCGGTTCGGCGTCGGCGACATCGACTTTTTGGGGCACAGCGTCACCAGGCACAGGGCCGTCCCCCTACCGGCCAAGGTGGAGGCGGTGAGGGGTTTCCGCGCCCCCGCACGATCAAGGGGCTCCAGGAGTTCCTGGGCATGGTAAACTTTTACCATTGGTTCCTGCCCCGCATCGCCCAGCTCCTGCGCCCCTTCGCACGAGGCCCTCCGAGGGAAGCCGGGAAAAGGTGACGTTACCTGGACCGAGCAGATGGACGCGGCGTTCGCGGGCGCGAAGCTCGCCTTGGCTAACGCCACCATGCTCGCGCACCCGGCGCCCGATGCACCGATCGCCCTCACCACCGAACCCTACGCGGTGGGCGCGGTGCACGAGCAATGGGTGCGTGGTGCCTGGCAACCGCTGGCGTTCTTCAGCCGGCAGCTTCGCCGGCCCGAACGCCGTTATAGTACCTTCGACCGTGAGTTGCTCGGGCTTCACCTGGCGGTCAGGCACTTCCGCCATCTGCTCGAGGGCCGTGCATTCACGGCCTTCGTCGACCACAAGCCACTGGTCTTCGCGATGGGCAAGGTCGCCGAACCGTGCTCGGCCCGGCAGCAGCGTCACCTCTCGGCCGTGTCCGAATATACAACGGACATCCGGCACGTCGCGGGGAAGGACAACCCGGTGGCGGATTGCCTTTCCCGGTCCGTCGCCTACGCAGTCCACCTTGGCATCGACTATGCCCGGATGGCGGCGGACCAGGCCGCCGACCCCGGCGTCCAGGCCTTGCGGACCGCCGACACGGTCCTCCGCGTCACCGAGGTGCCGTTCGACGGCGCGGGCACGGCCCTCTTGTGCGACGTCTCCCTCGGGCGGCAGCGCCAGGTTTTTGACGCCATCCACGGCCTGTCCCACCCGGGCACGAAGGCCTCCCAGAGGTTGGTCGCCGACAAGTTTGTCTGGCATGGCCTCCGGAAGGCCGTCCGCGGCTGGACAAGGACGTGCCTTGCGTGCCAGCGCGCGAAGGTGCACCGGCACACCCAGGCCCCAGTGGCCCCATTTACGGTGCCGGCACGTAGTTCCGACCACGTGCACGTGGACCTGGTGGGACCTGGTGGGACCTCTGCCCCCCTCGTGGGGTTTGACCCATGTCCTGACAATGGTGGACCGCACCACCCGGTGGCCGGAGGCCGTGCCTTTGGCGGCGACGACGGCGGCGGACATCGCGCAGGCGTTCATCACCACCTGGGTCGCCCGGTTCGGCGCCCCCTCGGACATCTCGTCCGACCGCGGCCCCCAGTTTACCTCGGAGCTCTGGGGGGCGGTCGCGCGGGGGCTCGGGGTCCAGCTGCACCGAACCACGGCCTACCACCCCCAGGCCAACGGCCTGTGCGAGCGGTTCTACCGCTCGTTGAAGGCCATGCTCCGGGCCACCCTCCACGACGGCGGCTGGGTCGACAGGCTCCCCTGGGTTCTGCTG
>NC_136262.1:172806427-173056427 GCF_964187855.1 Myxine glutinosa
AATCCTCCCTCACCCCCAGCCCCTGAATCCCCCACCTCTAACCTTACCCCAGTCACATTCATAGATCATCTTGTTATCGTCCATTTGTTCCACGCTATTGTGTCGCCACCTTTCTGGCGACTCCTCCAACCATCTATCCTTACTCACCCAAAGCACTCAATGGGAGAGGACAACCTACTTCAACCCTAAAGTGTGAAAACAAAAAAATTATTCGGCGAATCCTCTTTTGCACAAGCAGATACCTAGCACCTCCAGAAAAACAGAATATTACTCATCATGTGACCTTCAATTGGATCCCAGGTGAATATTGATCACCTGAGAGTTTCGAAACAGATGCATGTCAACATTCGGCCGGTTAGAGCAAATCTGCAAAGTGCAAAATACATAAATATACGCCAAATATAATCTAACGAGACCTCAGACAAATCACTGATTAAGACATTTTAAACTAGAACTGCATTCAGTCGAGACCATACCTCCACCAGGTGAACAGTTTACGTTTTGTATCCTAGAGGAGACCAGAAAATCACAATGCAGAATCACATTTAATCAAAATCATCCGTCCATCACTTTTTGAGATATCCTGCTTTGTATCATTTTTGGCCCTATCTCCCCATGGTGAAGAATCACTTTCAAAATTCTCCTGTCCGGATCTTCACCAAAATTGAATCGATTCGTCCTTGTCACACAAACAATCTGTCCACCAAGTTTCGTCCAAATCCGTCAATAACCTTTCGAGATATCCTGCTATATGTTGGTTTTAAACCCCATCTCCCAATGGTGAAGAATCACGAAAAAAATTAAATAATTCTCATGTACAAAACCATATTCAGATCTTCACCAAAATCGAATTGAATCGTCCATGTCAGACACCCAACCGGTCCACCGGTGTCTGGGGGTGGAGGGGACCGTGTAATAATTACTATTCCACATTTGGTGATGCGGACATGGTGACCCTTTCGTCAGCAGCATTTCAGTCCATATCAGTCCAAAGGGCACTGAGGATCAGACATGGTGTGAACTGGTATCATATGCAGAGCAGACCGGAGGTACGGGCAAAAAAAGCCGTTCCAGCTCGGGCTTCACCAACAATCTGATTACGATATGGTAATTCTCCCGTGATCAGCTCAAATTTCCAAGGGCTTTTGGCTTGTTTCTAAATCAAGGGCTTCTAAATCCAACTGCCTTTGGCTTGTTTTCAACCCACAACCTGTGTTCTGGGCCCTGTGCTTTTTCTGGTCTTCATTAATGATCTCTCTGACTCTCTGGAAAATCCTCTCCATCCCTTTGCTGATGACGCCACTCTCTGCCGCTCCATATCTCAACCCTCAGATCGGCAGGCAGCAGCCTCTCTTCACTCTCTGCAGACCTGGACAAAATCACAAACTGGTCAAACAAGTGGAACATGTCTTTCAATCCTGACAAATCCCACACTCTCACTTTGTCTCTCCGAAAAGACCATCTGGACAACCCTCCCATCTACTTTCTGAACAATCCTCTTGACGAAGTTCTGTCACTCAAGCTTTTGGGTCTCACTATCTGCCATGATCTTCCTGGGGAAAACCACATTTCCAAGCTGGCCTCCAAAGCCAGTCGCCAAATGGGCATCCTCTGTCGTGCGAAGTCCTTCCTTGGCACATCTGAGCTCCTCGCCACATACAAGGCTTTCATCCGTAGCTCAATAGAATACTGTCCTCCCCTCTGGGCCGGTACTTCTGCCTCACAACTAGCTCGGCTTCACACTGGAGAAACCAAAGCATTCAGAATCAATGGAATCTCCCACAATGAAGCTGATTCTGAAGTCCTTTCTCTCTCTCTCACCACAGGCAGGTTGGTGGTCTTTCTGTCTCTCCGGCATTGCTCCCCCAGCTCTCTCTGGGCTCTGTCCCCCAAATATTCCTGCAGGACACACAAGATCTGCCAGCAACCTTCTTCTGGTGAAACTGCCAAAATCAAGACTCTCTGCTCACCTTCACTCGTTCGTTCCTCTTTTCTCCCGCCTTTGGAACAAATTTCTTCACTCTCTTCAATCCCTCTCCTCCCTCCAAGTCTTTAAAACAGCTGTTCACCACCATCTCTTATCTTCCCCCATTCAAAACCTTGATATTTTCTACCCCCGTTAAAACATCCCAAATCCACCTCTTTCAATCCCCAACTTCTTTCCTGACATTCCTAGTAGTGTTCATTGGTTTTATTCCGTGTACCCCTCCCTCCTCCCCCAGCCCTCCCCCTTCCACAGATCTACCGACATCCATGTTCTCTACTGTTGTGCTTGTGGGCTTCCCTCTCTCTCCCCCTCTTGTCTCCCGCTCCCTTCATTGCATGTTTTATGTCTGTGCATGTTTTCATGTTCAATGTGTTAGCTCTTACACGAGCCTCGATTCTGAATACAAAAACAAAAAAAACTCTCGTGTGCCAGACCAGTGTCCTCACCAAACAAATGAAAGATTGGAATTCACCATCGAATACAAACCTCGACTGGAAATGGCCATTCCTCCTGGATTCAGTGGAAAATAAGGCTTCCAAAATTATTGAAATCCCCTGTGGCGAGGCCGAAACATAAGGTTTGTTGCTCTCATATTGCTAGTAGGTCGGTGGTTCCTTTTCAAATGTCTATTCTTCGATATTGCTCTATCTGCTGTCCTCCGACCATCTCCAGCAACTCCAGGATGCAGGTGTTTTACCAGTAACCTCTTCCTCGTTAAACTTCCAAACTCCAGACTGACTGCAAACCTCAACTGTTTCATTCCTCGCTTCCCCCATTATTAAACCACCTTACAGAGGCTGTTCTGTCTCACTCTCCCCCCCACCCCCCGGATTTCAAACAGGCAGTGCCCCGCCATCTCTTATCATCCCACATCCTGACCCATCATCTTTATAACCCTCATTAATCCTTTCAATCTCAACCCCTCTTACTTGCTGGTTTCAGTGTTTCCTTCTTTATCTTCCGCTCTCCTCCTCCCCCTCTCTCTTCCTTCCTTATTAATTTATCCTCTTGCTGATTGTGCCCCGTTGTTGCCCAAATATCCCATTGGCAATTTAACCTTGTTCTTCGACGATCCTCACTCTTTATTTTAAAAAAAAGAAACTTCTCAACATCCCTCGATTAAATTGCCATATAATTATCAACAATGGTAGAGCAAGTTTTACTCAATTATCACAGCTTCATAAAAGTTAGCAATCATTGGCGTTAAAAAGCAGAAACCTGCCAAATTGTACAAGTCTGTCACATCTGAGAAATGGATAAAAAGGCAACAGCAAAAAACAGACAAAGGTACAATGACACGCACTGCAAAAATAAAAAAAAATATCTCACACGTCGCAAAATCCTGTGGAAAACAAGCAAAACCTTAACCGCGAGACCATCATTTTCACCAAATAAGGATCTACGGCTCAAAATGCTGGGCCATCTTCAGCAATCCCCTTGCACGCCTTGTAAGTAACCGGCTCAATGATAAGGAGAACACAACACCCCGAGAGGGGATCACCGATAGGAGTGCCTGCTCGTCGTCGTGCACACTGCCACTCAAGTAACATGTGCACATGCTGACACAGCTTAATTAACCCGAGGTTTGGAAAGTGAATACAGGCAGCAAGGCATGCCGTTCACTAGCATCATGCACTAGCATCAGGGACACACTGCGCTCACGTTGGTGTATATTGAACTAATCACCGTCAACTAATGTTGAGCTCACTGTGAAGTTTAAAGGTAGCCTCCGATGCAGACAGAGGCAAAATGAAAAATGAAAACAAGGAACACATATGTACTACTAGCGAGTTAGCTTGTTCGATGTTTAAAATTTTAAATGTACAGAGAGCAATGAGGTTATTTTGGCCAAAAATCCAAAGGGCTTCAGGGTGTAAAAGGTCCAGCTCAGCAACACACCAAATTTCCATTTCTTACCTCGCTAATGGAGCCCTTTGAAAAAGAGCCCTCACCTGCCTGTTGTACGTGAACAAGTATCATCAGTGATGACTCCATCTACATCTCGCTGTCTGATAATATGGACCAACTTCTATCTACTCATCCCAACTCTCTCTTCCTCATATGTGGTGATTTCAACTGTCATCATGCCAGTTGGCTGGGTGTGGATACCTCTCTCACCAGCCATGGCTCCTCAGCAAAGGACTTCTGCGACTCACTGGGACTGACAGAATCTGTCAATTTCCCGACCCGGATCTCAGTCAACGGAACATCTTCTCTTCTGGACTTGGTTATGACTAACTTCCCTGAAAATGTCTGCTGCTCTTCTTCTGCTCCAATCGGATCATCTGATCATGTCCTTGTTAAAGTGGACATCTCTCTGACCATCCTCAGGGAGCCTGCTCAGCGTCGACGAGTCTGGCATTTCACTCAGGCCAACTGGCACGGTCTTCAAGCAGCCATCAATCATCTGGACTGGTCTCCCATCGCTACCACCTCTGACATCAACTCATCCTGGGAATTCTTCCAAAGTAAATTGCTCTCTCTCATGCACAGATTTATCCAATCTCGTCTTCAGTTGTCATACCCTTCCTCCCGTCCAAGGTACACGGAATCTTGTGGTGAGGCTGTTGCCCAGAAACAACTTGCCTTCGTCTCCTGGAAAGCAAATCCAACGGAAGGAAATCTCATTTCCTTTCACAAAGCCCGAAACAAGTGTGTGTCCACCCTCAGGAGAGCCAGGAAACAATATCTCTCCGTTCTCAAGACCGAACTCTCTTATCTGTCTCCCTCTTCCAAATCCTGGTGGCGTCTGGTCAAATCCGTTTCTGGTGTTTGTTCCCCCTCCATCCCCTCCCTTACCGCAAACGGCTACACAGCTGACTCCGCACATGAAAAAGCTGAATGCCTCAACTCTGTGTTTGCCTCTAAATCTTGTGTCCCAAACCCATCCCTCTCTGTACCCACCATACCCAGTCGTACCCTGCTGCTCCTGGACTCCGTGTCCTTTCCTCCTGACAAGGTGGAAAAGTTTCTGTCAACCCTCGACTCTGATTCTGCAACTGGACCCGACGGCATCAGCCCACGGGTCCTAAAATCCTGCTCTGCCGCTCTATGTCACCCTCTCTCTGTTCTCTTCACCTTCTCTTTTGCTCAAGGTCAACTGCCATCTGCTTGGAAATCAGCCAACATCCCCGCTTTGCACAAAAAGGTGCAAAAACAGATCCTAGCAACTACAGACCAATCAGCCTTCTCCAATTATCAGCAAAGTCATGGAATCCATCATTGCTTCGGATATGAAATCTTTCCTCTTCTCCAATGGCTTGATCTCTGATCATCAATTTGGTTTCAGACCAGGTCACTCTACTCTGGACATGCTGCTTCTGCTGTCTCAACAATGGATGGAGGTCCTCAATGCCAAACAGGAAATTAGAGCTGTCTCCCTCGACATATCACGTGCCTTCGACACGGTCTGGCACCCCGCTCTGCTCACCAAACTCTCCTCCTTTGGTATCCATGGAAATCTCCACGCATGGCTGGTGGACTTCCTCTCTAGTCGTCGTCAACGTGTGGCCCTGAATGGCTTTCTCTCATCTCCTCTTCCTGTTCAGGCTGGAGTTCCCCAAGGCAGTGTTCTGGGCCCCATGCTTTTTCTGGTCTTCATCAATGATCTCTCTGACTCTCTTGAAAATCCTCTCTATCTCTTTGCTGATGACTCCACTCTCTGCCGCTCCATTCCTCTTCCCTCAGATCGGCAGTCTGCAGCCTCCTCACTCTCTGAAGACTTGGACAAAATCACAGACTGGTCAAACAAGTGGAACATGTCTTTCAATCCTGACAAATCTCACACTCTTACTATGTCTCTCCGAAAAGATCGACTGGACAACCCTCCCATCTACTTTCTCAACAATCCTCTCCAAGAAGTTCTGTCGCTCAAGCTTTTGGGTCTCACTATCTGCCATGATCTTTCTTGGGAAAACCACATTTCCAAGCTGGCCTCCAAAGCCAGTCGCCGACTGGGCATCCTCCGTCGTGCGAAGTCCTTCCTCGGCACACCTGAGCTCCTCACCACATACAAGGCTTTCATCCGCAGCTCAATGGAATACTGTTCTCCCCTATGGGCCGGTGCTCCTGCCTCACACCTAGCTCGGCTTCACGCTGTTGAAACCAAAGCTTTCAGAATTATTGGAATCTCCCGCGATGAAGCTATCTCTGAGGGCCTTTCACTCACTCACCGCAGGCAGGTAGGTGGTCTTTCTGTCTTCTACCGACTCCTCTCCGGCCTTGCACCCCCAGCTCTCTCTGTGCTCTGTCCCCCAAATATTCCTACAGGTCGCACAAGATCTGCCAGCAACCCTCTGATGGTTAAACTGCCAAAATCTCGGCTCTCTGCTCACCTTCACTCTTTCATTCCTCTTTTCTCCTGCCTCTGGAACAAACTCCCTCACTCCCTTCAATCCCACTCCTCCCTCCAGGTCTTTAAAACAGCTGTTCACCACCATCTCTTATCTTCCCCCATCCAAAACCTTGATCTTTTCTACCCCCCGCTAATTCACCCCAGATCCACCTTGTTTGAAATTCCAACTTCTTTCCTGGAAGTCCTGGCAGTGTCCATATGTTTTATACCTCTCCCACCGCCCCCTTCCCATGCCCCCCCCCAAAGCCCTCGCCCTCTCTCAGATCTCTCGATGTCTCCATGTCTCTCGGTCCCTGCTCTCAAATGTTGTGTTTGTGTCCTTCCCCCTCTCTCCCCATCTTGTCTACCGCTCCCGATATTATATGTTTTATGTGTCGGTTTGTCTTTCTGTGTGATTAATGTTCGCTCTTTCACGAGCCTCGATCTTGTATACAAAAAAAAAAAAAAAAAAAAAAGTAGGAGGGCGGAGTTGATATTAAAAATAACCAGCACAATGCGACTGCATCACCAATATGTCTCTGTGTAGTTCCTGCCCGCGATAACAGGTAGATGCCCTCGTTCACTGTCCTAAAAATTCAGTTTGATTTAAATCCCTTCAGCTGTTCTCAAGTATCACATTTTTACCAGACATGACAGGTTTCACATCGATCGGTGAAGCGGTTTCAAAGAAGAATGTGTTTTTTAATTATCGGCATTCAAGCTAATATGGCTGCCAAACCACGTGACATATGACATAAAAAATGTACACTCTGCATATGTATGGGTCTGGGATCACGTTTGTGAAGTTTAGTTTTGATCGGATGAGGCTCGTTTTTCTATCCAAGATGGCTGCCAAACCACGTGACCTACGACATCATCATTTTCAAACTATATCCAACAATGGTGTTCGATGATATTTGAACAATTTCACATCGGTAGGACAAGCGGTTTCAGAGTTATAATCTATATTATAAAACAGGAGTGTCTGTCTGTCCGTCCCCAAACTACTCCTTCAGTTTTGGGGTTAGCCCTGCCAAACCTCCTGTGGAACGTTTCAGGGTCCCAGCAGATGTTGTAAGGTAGGTAGGAGGTTTCAAAAATTCCTCAATTAAATTATGATTTTGAAATTAACTCGATACGAACCTGCCGCGAATCAGGAAGTGGACAGATGACGGCAATGAGCGGCTTTGATAATATCCCAATACAACCATTATTTAAAACAGTATTTTGTTGAAGTATCAATTTATGATTGGAATGACGTTTGGAATTGAGTGAATACAATTACGATTTTGAATTCGTACAATCTGCAAAGGTACAATGTCATGCACTGCAAAAATAAAAAATATCTCACACGTCGCAAAACCACAACCGTACAGAACTACTTCACATCTGGATTTAAATATTTGTTTATGTCATGGATGCTGTAAGTTTATTTTGGGTTGGAAAGGTTGTAAGGTAAAAGTAAGGTAAAGTAAAAGTTGTAAGGTAAAAGTTTATTTTTTATATTAATGCTATTTAATTTATGATTGGAGTTATGCTGATTGGAATGAAAATAGAGATATTGAGTTCAAATGAATGCCGAAATGCCGTGACGGTTTCTACTTTCTAACCGTCACATTCGCGGATCGCCATATGCAGATTTGCCATTGACTGGGTATTAGGGTGGTTCTCAGCCACATAAGGCAAAAAAAAAAAAAATGCATTTGTTTCACTGCTCATTGTCATTTTAAGGAACTCAGGAACCTAATTAATTTTTTTGGTATTGAGGTAAAACTTCAGCATGTGAAATATGTTTTGAATAAGTCAGGTTTTAGGGGTTGCACAATGACTCATTGTTGCACGATAAGCATCGATTTCCTGCAATCAGGAAACTTCTTGCGATGTTCTGTCACAACTTGAAGCAGATACTAGGTTTGCTGTTCATCCCTTATCAGAAGAAGATTGTACTCTTCAATGAGAGCAACTGCATACACCAGAGTACAGCTGTACTGAATGAATGAATGATCGTTTTAAGGCCATTTTTCCCCGCTAGAGTGGGGGTTCGCCTTTCAGGTCCATTTTCAAAGTTATCCCATCTTTACTAGCACCCTCCTCCCACTCATAAAAGAAAACGGGAACTCCCACATCAAAAAAGTGGAATATGTGACGTTTTCTGCTCCCCTATCATGCTATCACCGACTTCACAGAAACCCATTGACACAGTTTCCTGTTCAACTCACAATTTGAGAAAATAGTCAAAAAAATAGGAAGCTTGCATAACCTCCGTGGTAAAAGCGCTGCTCGAGAGAAAAGGCAATTCTAAAGTGTACAAAAAGAAAAGAATTTTTTTTTTTTTTTTGTATACCGAATCGAGGCTCGTGAAAGAGCTAACATTTACTTCACAAACAAATCAACCAGACAAACAAAATATATAAAAAGAGGGAGCGGAAGACAAGATGGGGAGAGAAGGGGAAGCACACAAACACAACATTTGAGAGCAGGGAGATGTGTGGAAGGGAGATGTGTGGCATTATAAATGGCAATTCTAAAGTGTTTTTAAAGGGAAATTCTAAAGGTTCTAAAGGGAGATTTTAAAGGGTTGTAAAGGGTAATTCTAAAGGGATCCAAAAGGTAATTCCAAAGGGTTTCTAACTTGGTGGTTAGTATGGTATCTTCTGTATGGTAAACAATCAAACAGACAATCCTTAAGCTGACATGTGCCCACTTATTACATCGAGATTAGCTACCTACTCGCACACGGACCATGCTACCCTCTACAGTTTTATATTTTCTAAGGTAATCGCCAACCCCCTCCCCCACCCACCTCCCCCCACCATAAACGTTACAATGTGTATATGTACAGTCACGTGAAAAAGTAAGTACACCCCATGTAAAGATTTGACTTTTTCAACATATTTCAACATACAGCTATTTGATCTTCATTTCAACAATATTGAAAGATAAATGTGAAATAATATAACAAATATCATGAAACATTTACATTTTGTAGTCCATTGTATAATTTAAATAAACATAAATGCAAATTTCGCATGTGGAAAAAGTAAGTACACCCTTGGCTCTAACAGGTGGTATTGCCCCCTTTGGCAGAAACAACCTCAAGTAGGCGTTTCTTATAATTGTCTACCAGTCTCTGACATCGACTGGGAGAATTTTTTGCCCACTCCTCCATGCAGAATTATTTCAGCTGTGCGATGCTTGAGGGGTTTCTTGCATGCACAGCTCGTTTCAAAGCCCCCCACAACATCTCGATGGGATTTAGATCCGGGCTTTGTCTTGGCCATTCCAGAACCCTCCATTTCTTTCTTTTCAACCATTCCTTGGTGGATTTACTAGCACTAGGGCATGCCCGTACTATATCTATATCTAAAATTATATCCCCCCCCTCTATTTACATGAAATGGTTTGGTCCAAAGCGAACGGCTTGCGAGTACGGTGACAATCCCCCCCCTCTATTTACATGCAATGGTTTGGTCCAAAGCGAACGGCTTCCGGAGTTTGGTAAAGAAATCGCCATCGCGTGCACAAACGCGCAGGAAAGCGAATGAATCGCAAATTCGTTTTTATTAGTTGTAAAACATAGTTTAACGCCAACATAGTTTGCAAACGTGAAATAAATGAATACGCTCTCAAATGTGCCATCCGAGGCAGAGTGTGCCCGCCACGTTCGGCACACGCGATCGTTCGCTGCTCTCTGATTGGTTGAATCGTTTTTTGGACATAGCTCGGTAAGTAATTGTCCGATTAATATGAAACCTTGAAAAGGCACATCCTCGGGTCCCCAGCAATATACCTGGCAAGTTAAAAGTATATCGGACCCGTGGTTGTCGAGAAACAGCGGTCACAGACAAACAAACGTACAGACAGAGATTACTGGAATTATAGATAGATGTTTAGGGTCATTGTCATGTTGCAAGGTCCACCTTCGGTTGAGCTTCAACTTTCCGACAGATGGCCTCACATTATCCTCAAGCACCCTCTGGTACAATGAAAAATTCATAGTGGATTCTATGATGGTGAGCTGCCCAGGCCCTGATGCAGCAAAGCTGTCCCAAACCATAATATTTCCACCACCATGCTTTACAGTTGGTATCAGGTTCTTGTGGTCAAATGCTGTCTTTGGTTTTCACCAAACATGTCTTCTGGTACTGTGGCCAAATAGCTCTACCTTTGACTCATCTGTCCAGAGCACATTGTTCCAGAAGTGCTGGTCTTTGCCTAGGTGTTCATTGGCAAACTTTAGTCGTGCACTGATGTTCTTTCTGGACAGCAAAGGTTTCCTCCTGGCACACCTCCCATGTAGATCAAATTTGTGCAGCCTCTTTCTAATGGTAGACTCGTGCACTTTGACATCAACAGTGGCAAGAGCTACCTGCAGGTCCCATGATGAAATTTTGGGGTTCTTAGAGACATCTTTCAGCATCTTGCGGTCTGCTCTCGGGCTGAACTTGCTGGGGTGGCCTGGCCTGAACAAGTTGGCAGTTGTTTGGAATCTTCTCCACTTGTAGATGATCTTCTGGACAGTCGAATGATTGATTTCAAATTGTTTGGAGATCTTTTTAAATCCCTTCCCAGACTCGTAGGCATCTATAACCTTCTTTCTGAAGGCCTCAGAGAGCTCTTTTGATCTAGGCATGGTGACGCCGCACACTTCAACAACAAAGAGCAAACCAAACTAAATGTCTGAGGTTTAAATGAGACAGGTTCCTCCAAGATCCTCTCTAACGATGTTCTAATCATTTGCACCTGAGCTGGTGCACCTGATTCTAATTTTAGGTATTTGAAGTAGTGATAAATGTAGGGGTGTACTTACTTTTTCCACATGTGAAATTTGCATTTATGTTTATTTAAATTATACAATGGACTACAAAATGTAAATGTTTCATGATGTTTGTTGTATTATATCACCTTTATCTTTCAATATTGTTGAAATGAAGATCAAATAGCTGTATGTTGAAATATGTTGAAAAAGTCAAAACTTTACATGGGGTGTACTTACTTTTTCACGTGACTGTACAGTGTACATATACACATTTATGGCGTTACGCGCGCTGCTTGCGAGCAAGGAGGAAGCGGACAAGCGGTAACTTATAAGCGTCTTTATTTCAGGAGCTCACTGTAACACGAAGCTGCTCAGGGCTGCGCGCCCCGTGTATATCGTGAGGCCACGCCTCTCTCCCTGGCGTGGCCCATTCCCACTTGGTGTGCGGGGTGATGTCACCACGTCAGTGCTTTCGTGTCCGCCACACGCGCCCCCCCAGAATCCCCGCGCACCTGAAGGGTCAGTTTGCGGGGCAAACGGATGACCCGGCCGAAGCGCCCCCTGGCGACTGGCGGCGTCTGGGATGCAGGGATGCCATCTGGGATGCCTCCGGCTGCAGGACCGGGGGGCGGCGTGGCGGCAGGGCTGGGCGGTGCCGGGGGTCCGCCCGCAGGGGGGCGGCCCTGACGCGGGGGTCGGGCCACTGGCAGTGGATGGTCCACGTCGAGGTGGGCCGGCTTGAGGCGGTCTACAGAAACGCGGTCAGGAGTACCGCCGATGTCCAGGGTAAAGTGCTTCGACCCGGTCTCCAGCAGGCGGAAAGGCCCATCGTACGGGGGCCACAGTGGTGTCCGGTGGGCATCGTGGCGGACGAAGACGTACTCCGCCGTGCGAAGCTCCGGGGCGACGTGCGTCGGTGGGTGCCCGTGGCATGCCGTTGGCACCGGGGCGAACCTCTGGGCGGTCTCTTGCAGAGCGGAGCGCTGCTGTGCCGCGGATCATGGTGCCGTGGAGTCGGGGAGGAACTCGCCCGGCACCCGCAGCGGTTGCCCGAAGACCAACTCCGCCGCGGATGCGCGCAGGTACTCCTTGGGCGCCGTCCGGAGGCCCAGCAGGACCCAGGGGAGCCTGTCGACCCAGCCGCCATCGCGGAGGGTGGCCCGGAGCGCGGCCTTCAATGAGCGGTGAAATCGCTCACACAGGCCGTTAGCCTGGGGGTGGTAGGCCGTGGTTCGGTGCAGCCGGACCCCGAGCCCCTGCGCGACCGCCCCCCAGAGCTCCGAGGTGAACTGGGGGCCGTGGTCGGACGAGATGTCTGAGGGGGCGCCGAACCGGGCGACCCAGGTGGCGATGAACGCCTGCGCGACATCGGCCGCCGTCGTCGACGCCAAGGGCACGGCCTCCGGCCACCGGGTGGTGCGGTCCACCATGGTGCGGACGTGGGTGAAACCCCGCGAGGGGGGCAGGGGTCCCACCAGGTCCACGTGGACATGGTCAAACCGGCGTTCCGGCACCGTGAACGGGGCCAACGGGGCCTGGGTGTGCCGGTGCACCTTGGCGCGCTGGCACGCGAGGCACGTCCTGGCCCAGCCGCGGACGGCCTTCCGGAGGCCATGCCAGATGAACTTGTCGGCGATCAACCTTTGGGAGGCCCTCGCGCCCGGGTGGGACAGGCCGTGGATGGCGTCAAACACCTGGCGCTGCCAGCCTGCGGGCACGATGGGGCGAGGACGCCCAAGGGAGACGTCGCACAAGAGGGCCGCGCCCGCGCCGTCGAACGGCACCTCGGTGACGCGGAGGCCCGTGATGGCGGTCCACAAGGCCTGGACGTCGGGGTCAGCGGCCTGGTCCGCTGCCATCCGGGCATAGTCGATGCCGAGGTGGACTGCGTGGGCGACGGCCCGGGAAAGGCAATCCGCCACCGGGTTGTCCTTCCCCGCGACGTGCCGGATGTCCGTCGTGTACTCGGACACGGCCGAGAGGTGACGCTGCTGCCGGGCCGACCACGACTCTGTGACCTTGCCCATCGCGAAGATCAGCGACTTGTGGTCGACGAAGGCCGTGAACGCACGGCCCTCGAGCAGATGGCGGAAGTGCCTGACCGCCAAGTGAAGCCCGAGCAACTCGCGGTCGAAGGTACTGTAACGGCGTTCGGGCGGGCGAAGCTGCCGGCTAAAGAACGCCAGCGGTTGCCAAGCTCCACACACCCATTGCTCGTGCACCGCGCCCACCGCGTAGTCCGAGGCGTCGGTGGTGAGGGCGATCGGTGCATCGGGCGCCGGGTGCGCGAGCATGGTGGCGTTAGCCAAGGCGAGCTTCGCGCCCGTGAACGCCGTGTCCATCTGCTCCGTCCAGGTAACGTCGCCTTTGCCCGGCTTACCTCGGAGAGCTTCGTGCAGGGGGCGCAGGAGCTGGGCGATACGGGGCAGGAACCGATGGTAAAAGTTCACCATGCCCAGGAACTCCTGCAGCCCTCTGATCGTGCGGGGGCGCGGAAACCCCTTCACCGCCTCCACCTTCGCCGGCAGGGGGACGGCTCCGTGCCTGGTGACACGGTGCCCCAGAAAATCGATTATGGCGGCGCCGAACCGGCACTTTGCGGGGTTCACAATCAGGCCATGCTGGCCCAGGCGTTCGAAGAGCGTGCGGAGGTGGCGTAGGTGCTCTTCGCGGGACACGCTGGCGACGAGGATATCGTCCAGGTAGATGTAGACAAAATCCAAGTCGCGCAGAACGCTGTCCATCAGTCGCTGGAACGCCTGAGCCGCATTCTTCAGACCGAAGGGCATCCGCAGGAACTCGAAGAGTCCGAATGGCGTGATGACCGCCGTCTTCGGGACGTCCTCCGGCCTGACGGGGACCTGATGGTAGCCGCGTATGAGGTCCACCTTCGAGAAGAAGGACATGCCCGCCAAACGGGCGTAAAAGTCCTGAATGTGGGGGCCTGGGTAGCGGTCGGGAGTCGTGGCGTCATTGAGACGGCGATAGTCCCCGCACGGTCGCCATCCCCCGCCGGGCTTCGGCACGATGTGCAGCGGCGACGCCCAAGCGCTCTCTGAGCGCCGAACGATGCCGAGTCGCTCCAGGGTAGCGAACCCCGCTTTTGCCACCGCCAGCTTCGTCGGCTCGAGGCGGCGTGCCCGGGCGTAGACCGGTGGCCCGACGGTGGGGATGTGATGGGCCACCCCGTGCTTGACGGCCCCCGCCGAGAAGGTGGGCCGCGTGAGGGCCGGGAAGCCAGCGAGGAGGTGGGTGAATGCATCCGCTGCCGGAAGCGTACAGACCAACGTGGCCGGAACCGAACCGTTCGGCAAGCCGCTTGGCAAGCCGCTCGTTGAGCTGCTCGACGAGCTGGGCAGCGCACAAGCGAGCGAGCTGAACGTCTCGGCCTGGACAAGACGTCTGCGCTTTACGTCGACCAGGAGCCCATTAGCGCACAGGAAGTCCGCGCCAAGCAGTGCCATGGGCACGTCGGCGGTGACGAACGTCCATCGGAAAACCTGCCCTCCGAACCGCAGAGAGAGGCAGCGTTTTCCGTACGTACGGATGGGCGTCCCGTTCTCGGCAAGCAGCGCGGGGCCCCCGCCCGCGGCGTGCTTGTCTGACGTACCGGCGGGAACGACACTCACCTGCGCTCCCGTGTCGCACAGGTAACGGCGCCCGGATAAGGTGTCCGTTATGAACAGCAGGCTGCTCGAACGGCCGGCGCTCATCGCCACTATTGAGCGCGGGCCCGGGCGTTTCCCGACCTGTTGAAGGAGCATGGCGGATGACACTGCCGAGCCTCGTGGCCGAACTTGGCGTGGAACCAGCACCAGGTGGTGGAGCTGGAGGAGCGTGGCTGGCTCCGCCAGGCCGGTGGAGTTGGCGGGTTTCCCCGCGGTGGCGGTTTTCGCCGCGGTGGTGGGCGGGGCGTGGCGGCGGTCACGAGGTGCGTATCAGCATGCTGCGTATGCTGTGTAAGCTGATGCTGTGGATCAGCATCATCAGCAGCATCAGCCTCGAGGTCCGTGACGGCCGCAAAGTACCTGTCCGCCTCGGCTGCCAATGCTCGGGGTTCCGTTAGCGCGGTCCCGGCCAACGCGAGGCGAACCTGCGCTGGAAGTTGGCGACGGAAAAGCGCCCGGAATAGAGAACCGGGGGCTTCGTCGCCCAACAGTGACAGCATATGGTCCATTCGGACCGACGGGCGTGTGTCGCCGAGCTCGGGGAGATCCAGGAGGCGGTCGGCCCGTGCGTCGTCCGTGAGGCCGAACGTGGCTAGGAGTAGCCGCTTGAGTGCCTCGTACTTGTGGCCGTCCGGTGGGTGGCGAAGGACGGACACAACTCGAGCAGCCGTGCCGGGCCCGAGGGAGGCGACGATGTGGCAGTAGCGCGTGTCGTCGCCGGTGAGGCGCCGAAGCTGAAATTGGGCTTCGGCTTGGACGAACCAGACTTCGGCTTGGGCCTCCCAAAATTCGGGAAGTTTGATGAAGTTGGCCATGGCAATGGCGTCGTGTGTGGAAGGATCGCTCCGGCAGATCCAACGTCGAGGGTCACCAGTAAAGCGCGGCGTTACGCACGCTGCTTGCGAGCAAGGAGGAAGCGGACAAGCGGTAACTTATAAGCGTCTTTATTTCAGGAGCTCACTGTAACACTAAGCTGCTCAGGGCTGCGCGCCCCGTGTATATCGTGAGGCCACGCCTCTCTCCCTGGCGTGGCCCATCCCCACTTGGTGTGCGGGGTGATGTCACCACGTCAGTGCTTTCGTGTCCACCACAATGTCACCTTTATCTATCAATATTGTTGAAATGAAGATCAAATAGCTGTATGTTGAAATATGTTGAAAAAGTCAAAACTTTTCATGGGGTGTACTTACTTTTTCACGTGACTGTACATATGTATATCAGGACCTAGTGAGTATCCCACTTCTCCTTCTGCACACTCCCGTTTCTACAATGTTGATTAGCATTTTGTCTGCATGTTGAATAGGACTAATCGAGCAATGTTATAGTAATTATGTCAAAAAACATTGTCTAAAGTCCAGTTGTCATGTATTGGGGGACAATTCTGGAGTGCTAATGCAACAGGTCGAGGGATACCTGATGCATTTGCTTCGTTTGATCCTTGTTCGGTGAAATATGCTTGCTCGACAATTATTGTCTCTCCAAGCCACCCTGGCCTGTTAGCATAACAAGCAATAGGTCACAGCCTAGCATTGGAGATTGAATCCAAATGTGATGATGGGTTAAACACTCATTTCAACTGAGTTTAAATGTTACTGATTTGGTGAGAAATGAACCATCTTTCTCTGGACTAACGTTCTTTTTTTGAAGTGGCTCTTGGAAGAGTTTCTGAATCAATCACGTACAGGTAGGTATGCAGGACAAACATTAGTACGTCGATGTGTATTCTTGCATGGATTTCAAAAAGGCTGTGGACAATACGAGGGGTGAGATTGGTGATAAGTTTATCTGTGCAATTTTCCAGTGTTATACTTTTGTATGGGGGAAGAGGGGGAATTGGTTGTCACTGATGGGTATGGAGTGGATGTGCGGGTTTTCCGGGGAGGGTGTTGAAGTGAAGGCAAAATTTAAACCATGTTCACGTATGTAATAAACAGATGGCCATTTTAGACATTAAAAATATTAGGTCTCTCCTCCATAAGGCTGAGCATGATTTTAAGTAATCTTGGCCTGCTGTGCTAAAACCATTAAACACAGCCAGCCACATTACCTTTAAATCATTAGCCTATGCTAATCAGTAGACAATAATTGGCTAAAAGGTCTGCGGCAGCCTCCAGGCTCGGCTCCTGCTTTCGCGACAGCAATGGCCTGCAAAGTAAGCTCCTATTTCCTGTGATAGCCGCCGGCTATGGATACATGCTTCCAACATGGAGCACACTTCTTTTGCTCTTTATATTTTGCTCATATACCACTCGAGCGAACACAGCCTTTTGACTTTGCCGCTTGAATAGTAAAAGCGTTGGTGGTTTTCCAAAGAAGGTAGTGGTTTTTAAAGATGTTAATTCAACGAAATCTGAAAAATTATGTCCGCTGCTGGCAATTTGAAGCATCACGAATAAACTACAACAGTAGCAGATAACTCTCCCGCAAGGAACTGGGGCCTTTATGTGCCTCATTCATCCTTGCATCTTTCACACTTCGCTCGGTCCGCTCCCATGTCGACCCAGTTCACACACTATTTGCTTTTGATTTTGCTCACCACCGAGTCACGTTTTCGGTGAAATATTTGTGGTTTATGGTATTTAAGCAAACAACATGCCTTTAAAGATCCAGCAAGTGTCGAATATATGATCGGGTCACATTTGCAAGGCCGACGATGTGGGATTACGAACAACCCAAAACGGACGACAACAGGGACTCTCAGCAAGTGTAGATATTTCAAGATATTTCAAGCACGATTCCATCTTTCTCCAGATTCCAAATCTTCTTGTTGTGCTGAGTGCACCCTCCAATATATATATATATATATATATATACATATATATATATATATAAGGATGGTTTTTAACTCTTAGATGTAGGTGTCAAAATCCTACATAAATGCAGCCATGGGGCCTCAGAGGTCCAGCGGATGTATTCGTGTTTTTTAAAATTTTAATTATACATTTTTTTTCTTTCATATCCTTTTTCAATCCAAGTCGATGCTCATGGATGTGTATTTGCTCAGAAAATGTGAATCATTGATCCTATTAGTTGGAAGATTCCCATACAAATAATGAATCTTTTTTTATTTTTTGCCAAATTTTTTTTTTGTTCTTGCTTTTTCAACTTTTTTTTCTCTAAAAAGTTGAGGCTCATGGAGGAGTATTTGCTCAAAAAATATGATTGACATCCTTTTATTAAGAATGTATATGTCCACAACTGTCAAAAATCCTACACCTATGCAGCCATTGGGCCTCAGAGGCACCACAAATGTATTCGTGTGAAGTTTTTTAATTTTCATATTTTTGTCACTGAATTATTTGTAACCAAGTTATAGGAGGATATAATGAGGCTCATATAAAGAAAATAATGATATAACATAGTACAACAACATTTATGTGGGGCCTCCAAGGCCCCAAGCCTGAATTGGTGTCAGATTTTCGGGTTATAAATGAAGATTTTCCCACGAGCCTGAATGAATTTTTTTTAAATGTCACTGAATTTTGTGTAACAACATGAAAGTCGGTGAAAATGAGGCTCATTCCCCAAAAAAACAAGCGTTACCCCTAGGTTCCCCGTCGGTGAAGTGATGTGAGTTGACAAAGTGAAAGACGCAAGGCGGCCATCTTGGAGTTTGACGTGGCGACCCAATTTTCAATAGCGTTCTTCCTTATGCGTAGGTACACCCACACACCAGATTAGAAGTTAGTAGTTCGTTTATTTTTCAAGATATTTCGCTCACAAGGTTCAGACATATATATGGTGGTGGCCATCTTGGATTTTGACATGGCGACCCAATTTTCAATAGCGTTCTTCCTTATGCCTAGATACACCCACACACCAGATTAGAAGTTGGTACTTCGCTTATTTTTCAAGATATTCCGCTCACAAGGTTTAGACATGCATGGCGGTGGCCATCTTGGATTTTGACGTGGGATGCACCCACACACCAAATTAGAATTCGGTCCTTCGCTTACGCACTCACGCACGCACGTACGCACGTACGGACGCACGCATGGACGCACGAACGGAGGGGAAAACCATAGTCCCCCTTTCGCTCCGCGGTGCGACGGGGGACAAAAAATTGTACAGCATAGTTTTTGCAACAACAAAAAAACCTTGTGGGCATCCGAGGCCCAATCACTGCATCAAAGGGTTAAAAATGAAAGTTATAAAAGTCAAGCTCTTAACACTTAGAAGTTTTTGTATGTATGAAAAATCCCCTTAAGGTGAAATTTTAAGCCATTTGGACTAAATTTAGGGGTTGCACCACGGAGTTTGTAATTTCACATATTTAGCTCGCATAAATGTTTGGAGTTAATTATTTATTCTCCGCTGCTATACTTGTGATTTTGACCATTACATTTGACCTATGACCTTGCTATGCACTGCACATTCTGAAGTTGCTTTTAAGGTGTATGCAGTTGCTCTCATTGAAGACCACAATCGTCTCCTGACAAGGGATGAACAGCAAACCCAGTATCTGCTTCAAGTTGTGACAGAACGTCGCAAGAGGTTTCCCGATTGCAGGAAATCAACGCTTATCGGGCAACAATTAGTGGCTGGAAACCATGAGTCATTGTGCAACCCTTAAAACTTGATGTATTAAAAAAATATTTCACATGTAGAAGTTTTACCTCCATACCAAAAAAAACCCCAAGACGTCATGCGGAGCACGATACTTGCAAAATCCACCCCCCACCCCCAAGAAAACAATTTCCATTGATACAGCAAATTGTCCATTTCATCAAGATTAAAATTGACAATCTTGATTAAAGCTCGGGTCAACAGGAAGAAAATTGATGATTTTTCAGATGAAAAATGATTTTGTAAGGTTGACCATGAGTTGACCTTTGACTTTTTTACCTTAAAAATAGTTAGTTTCCCTATTTAGTGGCTCAATGTGCAAATGTTGTTCAATTTTCAAGTCAATGGGATGAAAATTGAAGATTTAAAAAACTTGGCCAATGGTGACCTTTTGACCTAGGTTGACCTCAAAAATAGATGGTGGTTGAATTCAGTGACCAGATATGTAAATCCTATTAGAATTTCAAGTCAATCAAATGAAAATTGGTGATTTCAGAAATTTGGCCTATGTTGACGTTTTGGCCGATGTTCACCTAAAATATCATTTGTGGTTGAATTCAGTGACCACATATGCAAGTCATCTTCAAATTTCAAGTCAATTGGATGAAAATTGAGGATTTTAGAAATTTGGCCGATGTTGACCTTTTGGCCGATGTTGACCTTTTGGCCAATGTTGACCTTTTGGCCTATGTTGACCTTTTGGCCTATGTTGACCTCAAAAATACTTGGTGGTTGAATTCAGTGACCAGATATGCAAGTTCTCTTCAAATTTCAAGTCAATCAGATGAAAATTGAGGATTGTAGAAATTTGGCCTATGTTGACCTTTTGGCCTATGTTGACCTCAAATATACTTGGTGGTTGAATTAAGTGACCAGATATGCAAGTCCTCTTCAAATTTCAAGTCAATCGGATGAAAATTGAGGATTTTAGAAATTTAGCAAAGTTGGTGACCTTTGGCCTATGTTGACCTTTTGACCTATTGACCCCAAAAACAATAGGCTTATTGCTTTTGACCAACTCTATCATTTGGTGAGGTGTCGTGAAGATCGGTTGAAAATTGTGACCTGTAGGCCGGTTACAAACAAACAGACAGACAGACAGAACCACAAACGCAACCGACCAATATACTTGAAAAATGTTCAATTTTGCAAGTAATAAAGGTTAGGAGTTAAACAAACAAAAAAATATTTTTTGCCTGATGTATCTAAGAACAACCCTCATCATCTCCATGCAATACACAAATGAGCACAACAGCTTTTACCTGCAAAACATGCCATCAGTGGCTTGGAACATCTGTCATACTAACGTACTGATGACATGGGTCAATGTCAACAAACATAAAATGCATTGTGCAAATTTTCAAGGTCTTGTAAAAAGTCTGGACATTCATTGAAAATTCATAAAATCCTCGACAGGAAGGAACCTGCCTTGCATCATCAGCTGGTCATTGAAATGGTGACTGTGCAAAACCAAAGCCGGCAAACATCAACTCGTACATTATATGAAGATCCCAGGTGATGCAAATCAAATTTCAGCACAAAGTCGACGGTATGTCGTCATCCCAAATGTCCTCCAAAAAGAAATCTAACGGGATACAGGATGTACTTTTTCATTCGTCAAGACTTTAAATGGAGGACTCGAGTTGAAAGCGTGGAGGGAAGCAAAGATGCAAATTGAACAAGCAAAGAAACCCAGCCAGGTCATTACTCGCTTTGCTGCTCACGGTTCTGTTCTGCCGAACAAGACCAAATAGCCCATTCACCTGTACATTTTACGTGGTCGGGCATATCGCCGAATTGAAGAGCAAAAAATGAACGACACACAAGGACGAAAACTGCTGTCCGGTTGTCGGTTTCACGTCTCACTTCAAATCGGCGAGACGTGAAATGGAAGACCGGCATCGCTTTGGCATTTGCTACGGGCAATAGCTTGGCTAATGGTGACAGCAACGGATGGCATAAACTATTCCTTGTGAAACGATCCCGTGAAGAAAATGGGAATTCACTCCATTACTAAAAATAAGGAGAAAACCGAGTCATTTGGCCATTGGGTGAGCGAGAAAGGGAACCAAGTGGAGGCCGAAGGCACGCCCGACACAAACTGCTAGCTCCCGAGTTGGTGGGTACAGTGGGAAACATTAGCTTGAATAGGCCCAAAAGAACTTGGCATGAACAGTCACCACAGCAGCTTGGTGGCAGTGTTGTCTTTGTGCGAAGGCTCACCCAATCGTGAAAAAGCAGTCTCGAGGGCCTGATTATAACACCTTTCTTTACCTAATTATTATTTACCAAGGTGAAAAAAATCCTTTGGTTCACGTATGGCATTTCTCTGTTTGCTTTCACACGTCTTTAGACCTACCTCACAGAAAATGTATCGCAACACATCCTATAAGGATAGCAGGAGTGATGTTGTACCGTGTGTGTGTGTGTGTGGGGATGTGTGTGTGTGTGTGTGTGTGTGTGTGTGTATGTGTGTGTATGTGTGTGTATGTGTGTGTGTGCGCGTGTGTGTGCATGTGTGTGTGGGGATGTGTGTGTGTGTGTGTGTGTGTGTGTGTGTGTGTGTGTGTGTATGTGTATGTGTGTGTATGTGTGTGTATGTGTGTGTGTGCGCGTGTGTGTGCATGTGTGTGTGTGTGTGCGTGTGTGTGTGTGTGTGCGCGTGTGTTTGTGTGTGTGTGTGTGTGTGTGTGTGCGCGTGTGTGTGTGCGTGTGTGTGCATGCGTGTGTGTGTGTGTGTGTGTGTGTGTGTGCGTGCGTGTGTTTGTGCGTGTGTGTGTGTGCACACGTGTGTGCATGTGTGTGCGTGTGTGTGCATGTGTGTGCGCGTGTGTGCGCGTGTGTGCATGTGTGTGCGCATGCACACACTTTGGTGGAAGGTGGCAGGAGATGAATAGAAGGTTGGAAGGCTGAGAAAATGTGAGCATCACACAAATACGATGGACGCTTTGGATGAAGCAGTGGTATAGTTAAAAGGTCGATGAGTTAATGGCGAGATTAATACCTGCACTTGCCCAAACTAATGTAAGGGCCCACAGTGTAAGAAACTGAAAAGGTACTTGCATTCTACTAGATGAAAAGAAAAATAACAATTCCTGATGTCAATATCATGGGAGCACTACCTTGTTTGGGATTACTTTCTCAGGTTCTTGGTTGTCAGTACAAAGCAACCGGGATGTTTGTGGGCCGCGCAGCATCTCGAGAAGTCTCTCGAGCAGGGATGACAGACGCTGATGTCTGAATGTGAGATAAGGAAAACAACAAGAGCATGTGTCATCCAGCTTCCCTTATTGGCCGCAATGGGTAACACCAGACCAAAATATTTTGGTGTATTCTCCATGTGCTCAAGATAAATAATTCACAATAGAAACACCCTTGCAAGGTAAAATAGAAATACTGTACATATATATACTCATGGGGTATGCTTACACATTGTGTAAGCAATAACAAAACGTGCTTCGTATGGAGGTACATAATAAATAGAAGGGTTATGATTTCCAGGTGTGTTCTGTGTTTACGTGAATTTTCATTGATATTTTTATTTTACAGTTCACAGTTATAAAAATTACAATTTCTGAAATGCAAAATATTGATTTTTTTACGTATGTGTTTACGGTGTTTTTTTTTTTTGTTTGTTTGTTTTTTGTTTTGTTTTTTGCACAAATTTTCATTTACGAACAATTTCACACAGTGCCCTTCGGTCACTTTCAAAATCACACACCATGTTATTGGCTTCCACCTGTGTTAAATTGTAGTGATTCTGATTGTTTCAGAATAAAATCAGCTGTTCCTGTAGGTTTCCTCTGCTGGGTAGTGCATTTCACAGCAAACACAACCATGAGCACCAAGGAGCTTTCAAAAGATCTCCGGGACAAAGTTGTGAAAATGCACAGATCATAAAAGGATCACAGACAGACGGAGTTTATGATGGTGTGACCCCAGGTTTACATGTCATATTGTATATTGATTTCTCCAGTTATGTATTGCATTCTGATGTCGTTGTTCCAGAGATGATCCTCTACTGAAGCTAAAAACGGAAGGAAAATAAAGAAGTTCCTCTTAAAAAGTTTAGCATTTCAATGGAAGATGAAAGCCGTGCAATAACCAACAAATGTCTTTATAAATGACGCGAAACGGGAATGCACGACCGTTTGAGTCCAAGTCAACAACCACCCTTTGCGTCGACCTTTCCCTTTTCAAAATGAGCAACATCGAACACAACATTGCAGATGACAAAACAACTAGAGCAACACTATTTGCCTTTAATCCAAGCCGAGCCGTGTTAGACGAGTCAGATATTTGGTGCTCGTCATATTTACGCGTGTGGTACAAGCATAACGACTACGACTAACACAGCTGAGGATAAATTCTCAGCCAATATCGTGGCTGAGGATAAATTGACTCCGGAATGAAACAAGACAACACACCATCGCTTTATTTGTTTATTCCATTTTGTGTGCAGAATGTAGATGCTAGCTTGTATCATTGCTGGTGGTGAGGTGAGGGGGCACCTGTGGCGTTGATGCAGTGCCCCCTGTAGGTTAAAGTAGGAGTTAGTAATTTATCAAGGGTGGCGGCAATAACTCTCCTACTCTTCGCGAAGGACACCGCGAGATCTTAACATACACCAACTAATGCCGGCAGACGAGATGCCCAATTTAACGTCTATATGAGGGATTCATAAGCATGTACCATCCGAGGGGTGGTACATGCTTATGAATCACCCTGCCTGTGAAACACCGGGATGAGTGGTGGTCGGTGAGTGTTGCATTGTATGGAACTCTTCTCACTTCCGTGCCTTGAGTATCCTATATGGGTGGATATGTGCACTTTTTAAGTATACATCTAAATATCGATAAAGCTCAGTTGACTTTTTGCGCCACCAAATAACAGCGAAGCGGAGTTGAGTAAAACCACCTTTAGAGGCCATTTTTCCCCGCAAAGCAGGGGTTGGCCTTTTTCGGGAACCGTGGTTGTTGTTGTTTTTTGGTCCCCTTTTTGAAGCAATGTTTTACGGCCGGATGCCCTTCCTGACGCCAACCCTTTTTGCCGCCTTTAACGACAAACAGGGAATTACCAGTGAACTGGTACTCAATTAGCCGACCTCGGAAGGATGACAGCGAAGCGGAGTTGAGTAAAAGGGTGAAAATTCTAAAGATGCTGTGATAAATAACTACCTCTGTCGGTTTGAATGTTTGAAAGAGAATAGACGTCTGGATCAATTTTTGAATTAAATTTAAATCCCGATTTATATATATAAACCACCTTTAGAGGCCATTTTTCCCCACAAAGCGGGGGTTGGCCTTTTTGGTTGTTGTTGTTTTTCGGTTCCCTTTTTGAAGCAATGTTTTACGGCCGGATGCCCTTCCTGACGCCAACCCTTTTTGCCGCCTTTAACGACAAACAGGGAATTACCAGTGAACTGGTACTCAATTAGCCGACCTCGGAAGGATCACAGGCTGAGTCAACTCCCCTGGCGTTAATTCAGCGATCGACCGGGATTCGAACCCAGGATCCTTGGATCCTAAGCCAGCACCCTAGCCGCTAGCCCAACACCAGGGTTTATATATATATATATTGGCCGAGACAAGAAGGAGCCAAGAGACAAAATGTCGTATACAAAATGTCAACACCGATTTATATATATATTGTTATGAATTTGGGTAGAGCAATATCTAGAGCCAGATAGATCTGTATAGGTAGGTATCCGACTGTCGTGATAGGGAACCTACCTGTAATAAGTTCTATGTTAGCCCGGGTTGTCGGTATAAGCTGTATTGATGTCCCCGCTACGAGGGAGCAGGGCGTGCTAAATAGTGCAGGGATTATGGATAAGATTCCTTTGTTCGTCATCCCCTCTGTTGTCAAACCTGTGTCCCTTATGGCAACGCACTCATATAAACACTTAGATAGGTACTTAGTGAAACATTAAATAATTCCCTTCCCTTACAATAAGACTGTGGAAGACAAGCAGGCAAGGGCCGCGTACAACACCGGCGTGCGCGTCAGACATCGAGCAAGGCTGGGAGCCACGCCCAGGAGGACTGTTGATTGGCCAGGGGGAGAGGCAAGCAACACCACAGTGCAGGAGGCACTCGGCCAATGACAGGGCATCAGTGAAACAGAACAATCGAGAGGTTGAGAGACTAGGCTGATTGGCGGGCGCGCGAGAGCCAACAGGAGACGCGAGGTGACCAGAGGATGCGCTGGACGACATTTTGTCTCTTGGCTCCTTCTTGTCTCGGCCAGTTCCCTCTCTGTGCGTTCCTGGCGTTATTCGGACTCTCTCCGTGCTGGATCGGCTTCGTGTGGAGATCGCTAGCCCTGCGTTGGACCTTTGGTGCTGTTGGTTCGTCGTGGTGCTCAGTGCTTTTTGGTGCTTTCGGTGTAGCGAGCGGACGGGAACTCGGGTGCGACTGGCGAGGGGCTTGCAGCGAGGCGCTCGGTGAGGCCTGACGGCGTGCGAGCAGGCGCACATCGAGGCCTGTTTCCCGCCAACATCAAAGCCGCGGCGAGCCTGCGCACTTGGAGCCGACGATTCCTTGACGACTGAGAGATAAGGCCGCACCCCACAGAACATTACACAACGTTTTATTTTTATTAATTCATTTCCCCTGTGCTGTATCCGAAGTGTGAGTGGGACGTCCCGATTAGGACATTTTATTTATCATCGCGTATTTTCCTGTCCCGCTATCCTTGTAAATAAATCCTTGTATTATTTTCCATTTCCTTTTAAACCCGGATTCCTGTTTGAGTTCGTTCCCTCTTCAGATAAGCGCTTCCGCTCTTCTTCTTCATTCTTTCTCCCATGCTGTGATAGCAAAATCCGTATTTGGTCGTCGCCTCAATTAAAGCCGTTTGGTCATTCGCGAGCCCTGGTATTAACCAGAGGGTATTCGCACGACAATATATAAACGCGAGTTATCTGTGTGTCCGCGTTTTATTCAGAGATGGCTGAACGAATCTTCATCAAACTTTCAGAGGTTCATCAGTGAGTGCCTGGGAGTGTTTTAGGCCAAAAATTTTTTTTGAAAAACAAAAGCTCGTTTTTTTAGAGTTAAAAAAATAAAAATAAAAATAAAATCGCCCGATAGTGCCGAAGCCTTTTTAAATGAATGACAGTTATATACAAGCACACATTCGCATAAATAAATACAAAACAATTACCAGACATTTGAATCTTACTATAATTTACCAAATGTCCGTCCATCTGTCTGTCTGTCTGTCTGTCTGTCTGTCTGTCCGTCCGCCGGTACAGCAAAAACGGCTGAACCGATCGCAACGATATTTTGGGTGGGTAATCCTGGGATCTCCAGGAGTAAAATAGGCAATTTAGTTTTTCCAATTTCAGCTTTGGCCTCCAGCATTTTCAAGTTTGGACTCCCGCATAACATTCGCATTCGCATAACGTTCATTGTGACGATGTTTCCATTGTGACGATGTTGTTTTCCCGGGTGCCACACAAACGGCTGCACCGATCAAACTCGGTGACTTCAGACAAAGACCATTTGTAAGGACACGGGTTGAATCCCTGCTTGAGAGAATTCCAACCCCCTCGCTCCCCGCCATCATGACCGTCTCTCCAACTTACAATCCCACGAGATATGCGGAAAGGACGACCCAAAACCAATATAAACATCATCAAACATCATTCGTATATAAACATCATTAAAAGTAAATAATGACCTCGGCCAAAGTTCAAACGACATTTAATCTCTACATGAGAGAATTCCACATAGCTATTTGGGCCGTGAATACGCTAACAGAGCGCTGTCTCCATCCATCTTGCCAAGGCCGTAACAGCTATCGGCTCAAAATCCTTTTAACTGTTGATTTGGTAGTTTTTACAATGAAAGAAACATTAACAATGTTGTTAAAAGTTTATTTTGTGATTAATTGGAGTTATGTTGTTTGGAATGAAAAAAGAGATCGAGTTCAAGTGAATGACGACATGCCGTGATGGTTTCTACTTTCTGAACGTGAACTTCGCGGATCGCCATATGCAGATTCGCCACGGTCCCACGATCGATGTTTCTATACGTGAACATACCCGTTTGTTTGCGAACGGGTACGTTTTTCATGGAAGTCCTTCACAAACTTGCTGTCCATGTCTGACGTTCGACTGAAGGTGCTACAGGAATGTGGAATTTATTGGTTTCATGCTTTAGCATTTGCCGTATCTGCATTACCTGTTTGCTTCTGGCCTCCCACCCGTGTGTAGCACGGGTATCTCCCTAGTACAAATAAATCAAAATTCCGGAAGTGTACGAATTTGGTAGAACCGCTTCTTCTTCTTCCTGATCAGCATCACACAACTCAGAAACGTGAGCCACATTCACTCAAACGTGAGCCACTCCCCTTCTACCCCCTCCCCTCCCCTTTAAGATATAAATTCTCCGTAAAAGAGCTTCCACCTCTGACTGCTCCGCCTTCCTCCCCCCTACCCCCCCCCCCCCCGTTCCCCTCCCTTCCCACGCCCGGCAACGCCGGGTACTTCTGTTAATTAATTATAAGTACCATGAATGCAGCCAACAGTTTGTCGTGCAATAAGTTTCAGAAAAGCACGATAACAGTGCTGCCAGTCGTACGTGCTGCAGTGTTTCTTTGAAAATGACGAGAAAGCTTTGTTTTACACTCTAAAGGGTTAAAAAAGCAACTCGGGTTGAACTGAATAAAAGGTAGAAAATGCAAATGTGTTTGCAGCCAAATCTGAAACCATGGATCACATCCCCTTGGATACATACGAGCACCTAGTGATGCACAAACGCTGTGGGATGGAACTTTTCAGAATATAATGCATTGGCGTTCATTCAATGATGCATAGCCAATGAATATGCCGCAAAGTGTATTATCCGGGCAAACACTGAGGCTTCATAAATGGAGGACTCTGGAAGCTCATTATAATAAGTTGTGTAAGAGGTTGCTCGAACTGAATTGTGTGATTTTGTGTGAAGAAAAATGTGAGATTTTGTTCAGCAAAAAAATGAAAACATCTTACACAAGCAAACAACCAGAATACGCAGTACAGGGCATGCTCTATTAAGGAATCTGCGTTTCCCATCATGTTGGCATCGTATTGCCCTGTAGAGACTGGAGGAAATGAACGGCTTGGCAAAGCAGAACAATAATTCACAACAAACGCATAATGCAGCTGGCGTTTGCACGCATTAAAATGCAAAAGAGACATTCAAAGCTGATGTCCTTTCACAATAGAAAGACCAATCATTCATTCTTCGTCAACAGAACAAACATTCAAACACAGACAGACTGACGTTCCCTTCCGATCTTGTGCATAATGAATGTTGCCTTGGGCATAATGCCAGGATCACAAACAGGGTGAAAATCGAGATGGTAGTTTTGGTGGTACACTAATGAGCATACGTGGTTGAAACTCGAAGGGTTAATGATCATATGAGATGAGTTTTTTTTTTAACAGCAGAGAAAAGATGAAAGACAATCAGCTGGTGTGTAGAATTGTGTGTGCAGGATGAGCTGGAAAAAAAGAAGATGTATGCCTGCTCGATGAAAAGCTTCTTGATTGGATTGATATAACTGCACCGGAGAGAAAGGGTACAGATTATGAAAAGGAAGGATACTGGATGGACAAGAATGGGGGAGCTTGGTTAGAAGAACAGCTGAACCGAGAGAGAGCAGATGGTGTGCTCGGAATGGGTGCAGGTAGTAAGCTGCCGACAAGTGCAGGTGATTACCACGTATGATGTGCAACCGCTCTCTGGATGTGGGTGAGCTGGCTGGACTTAGAGAGTGAGAGAGTGGGTTAGCAAAAGGCACGTTACCTACCGTATGTCTAGCCTGTGCAGGTGAAGATGCTGCAGTAATCGTTCCACATCTTGTACAGAGAGCTGTGCTCCAATGCAAGAGTCCTAAACCCAGAACATAGCAAGACCTCATGCATCAAATCAACACACCTCAGGAATGCATCAAATCCTGATATAACATTGCCTGTAACACAATATGTTGATCAAAACTATAACATAAGTGAACTAGAGAGTTCAAATAACACATTACCCCACACAGTGTTTAAGTCTTTACTTCAATTTAAATAACAATCATTTTAAGGATCGTTCAAAAAATTCTGGAAGTTTATCACTATTGGCGCAGTCTTATACACCACCCTATTTAACATGTACAAGTACTGTTAAACTGGAGGTTCTTGGAAGTTTCCTGTTTGGAATGATTTTCAATCTTTTTGACTGCCAGAAAGACAGACAGAGTAAAAATATCAACTCACTCCTCTCTGCGCATGTGCGAAAGGGACGAATGATGAGCCAAGGTACGTACGGTAAAACCGCAAACTTGTTTTCCTATTCATGTTCCAATTTCCGTTCAAAATATAACATTCAATTTTAACAAGTAGTTCCTTGATCATAAACGAACGTTTGTGGACAGACGAACTGACATGATCCAATTGCTTAACCTGATTTTCGCTCTGCACGGGCGGGGTCATGAGCAATTATTGGCAGGGCTCTCCACAAAGGCAGAAGGTCCATTTTAATAAATATATATCACTAGCCGAAAGCACCCGGCGTTGCCTGGGTTCTTTTTGAATGAATTTACTACTATAATTCAGCTTTTACACGCAGCCGTAGAAGATTGACTATTATAATTCAGCTCAGATTTTAATTGCGAAATGGGCCCAGCCCGGCCGATGCGGCCTCGACCAGCCTCGACACCTAGCCTCTAACCTTCCCGGCGCCCGTCCCGCCATTTTTGGTTCTTTTCGAATGAATTTACAACTATAATTCAGCTTTTACTCGCGGCCGTAGAAGATTGACTACTATAATTCAGCTCAGCTTTTAATTGCGAAATGGGCCCAGCCCGGCCGATGCGGCCTCGACACCTAGCCTATAACCTTCCCGGGGCCCGTCCCGACATTTTTTGTTTGAGGTTTCCTCCTATCTTTCACCGTTCAGAAGATTAGCACGAGCAAACACACAAACAAACACTTTCTTTTATAGATACGTATATATATATATATATATATATATATATATATATATATATATATATATATATATATATAAGATAGAAGATAGAAGATAAAAGATAGAAGATAAATATATATATAAGATAGAAGATAGAAGATAAAAGTACAAGCAAATAATATTTTTCATGAGAAATCAACAGGCTTGACATTTCAGCGACAGATTTGATTTCATTCTCAGATGATTACGTTTAAGGGAGATGAATTGAGGAAGCCATTTTGTCCCCCAAAAGGTCAGAACCATGCTCATTTAATGTTTTATTTTATTTTTTTATGACCTATCTGTGATGGTACATATCTGCAATTGCCCTGCTTCTTGATAGTCTGTTGAAAAGACCACATAATGGTTTGCTGGTGGGAGAAGTTTTGGCGGGGAAAACAAATTGGCATAACAATTATTCGATTCGTATTTGAAGGAAAGGTTGTACATATCAAGTAAAACGATTGCCCTTGCAATTTACGCTACTTTGATCCAGCCTCGCTTAAACAACTCTTTGGTTCTTCTCTGTTGTGATATAGTCCGAATTAGGTTTAAACATTGTCATGCTGGGTCAGGTAATAACCTCTAATTGTCAAAAACAGATCACAGTGAGTATAAGCACGGCCTGGAACATCTAGTCACTTTATTATTATTTTCTAACATGCAGAATAATTAGCAAATTTCGAAGAATCATTCACTAATCAATGGCGGATTCTTAATTTCACATTTTCAAAACTTTGGCCCTCATGTTCATGCCAGGGCAGGAAGAAACTACCCGAAACAGGAAGAAACTACCCGAAGCAGGAATAAACTACCCGAAGCAGGAATAAACTACCCGAAACAGGAAGAAACTACCCAAAGCAGGAAGAAACTATCTGAAGCAGGAAGAAACTACCCAAAACAGGAAGAAACTACCCGAAGCAGGAAGAAACTATCCGAAGCAGGAAGAAACTATCCGAAGCAGGAAGAAACTATCCGAAGCAGGAAGAAACTATCCGAAGCAGGAAGAAACTATCCGAAGCAGGAAGAAACTATCCGAAGCAGGAAGAAACTATCCGAAGCAGGAAGAAACTACCCAAAACAGGAGGGAAACTACCCGAAGCAGGAAGAAACTATCCGAAGCAGGAAGAAACTATCCGAAGCAGGAAGAAACTACCCAAAACAGGAGGGAAACTACCCGAAGCAGGAAGAAACTATCCGAAGCAGGAAGAAACTATCCGAAGCAGGAAGAAACTATCCGAAGCAGGAAGAAATTACCCGAAGCAGGAAGAAACTACCCAAAACAGGAAGAAACTACCCGAAGCAGGAAGAAACTATCCGAAGCAGGAAGAAACTATCCGAAGCAGGAAGAAACTACCCAAAACAGGAAGAAACTACCCGAAGCAGGAAGAAACTATCCGAAGCAGGAAGAAACTACCCAAAACAGGAAGAAACTACCCAAAACAGGAAGAAACTACCCGAAGCAGGAAGAAACTATCCGAAGCAGGAAGAAACTACCCGAAGCAGGAAGAAACTATCCGAAGCAGGAAGAAACTACCCGAAGCAGGAAGAAACTACCCGAAGCAGGAAGAAACTACCCGAAGCAGGAAGAAACTATCCGAAGCAGGAAGAAATTACCCGAAGCAGGAAGAAACTACCCAAAACAGGAAGAAACTACCCGAAGCAGGAAGAAACTATCCGAAGCAGGAAGAAACTACCCAAAACAGGAAGAAACTACCCAAAGCAGGAAGAAACTATCCTAAGCAGGAAGAAACTATCCTAAGCAGGAAGAAACTACCCAAAACAGGAAGAAACTACCCAAAGCAGGAAGAAACTATCCGAAGCAGGAAGAAACTACCCAAAACAGGAAGAAACTACCCGAAGCAGAAAGAAACTACCCGAAGCAGAAAAACTACCCGAAGCAGGAAGAAACTACCCGAAGCAGGAAGAAACTACCCGAAGCAGGAAGAAACTACCCGAAGCAGGAAGAAACTACCCGAAGCAGGAAGAAACTACCCGAAACAGGAAGAAACTACCCGAAGCAGGAAGAAACTACCCGAAACAGTAAGAAACTACCCGAAGCAGGAAGAAACTACCCGAAGCAGGAAGAAATTACCCGAAGCAGGAAGAAATTACCCGAAGCAGGAAGAAATTACCCGAAGCAGGAAGAAATTACCCGAAGCAGGAAGAAACTACCCGAAGCAGGAAGAAACTACCCGGAGCAGGAAGAAACTACCCGAAGCAGGAAAAAAATACCCGGAGCAGGAAGAAAATACCCGGAGCAGGAAGAAATTACCCGAAGCAGGAAGAAACTACACGAAACAGGAAGAAACTACCCGGAGCAGGAAGAAACTACCCGGAGCAGGAAGAAACTACCCGGAGCAGGAAGAAACTACCCGAAGCAGGAAAAAACTACCCAAAGCAGGAAGAAACTACCCGAAGCAGGAAGAAACTACACGAAGCAGGAAGAAACTACCCGAAGCAGGAAGAAACTACCCGAAACAGGCAAAACAGGCAAAACTCATTCATTAGCTACCTCGATGAAGAGGTTCGCTTTTAGCGAGCAGGTGAATCTGACAAGCACAATTTCATGAGGGTAACCTACCTTACTAGTAAAGAGGAATACCACACTTTGTCAAGGTGAGCAGGTGAATCTGACAAGCACAATTTAATTGAGGGTAACTATCTCTGACCTCTGACCTTAATAGTCCTTAATAACTATCTCTGACCTTAATAGTCAAGAAGAATACCAGACTTTGACAAGGTGAGCAGGTGAATCTGACAAGCACAATTTAATATAGGGTAACCTCCCTTAAGAGTCAAGAAGAATACCAGACTTTGTCAAGGTGAGCAGGTGAATTCGACAAACACAATTTAATTTGGATTAACCTAACTTAATAGTCAAGAAGAATACCAAACTTTGACAAGGTGAGCAGGTGAATTCGACAAGTACAATTTAATTTAGGGTAACCTACCTTAATAGTCAAGAAGAATACCAGACTTTGTCAAGGTGAGCAGGTGAATCTGACAAGCACAATTTAATTTAGGGTAACCTACCTTAATAGTCAAGAGGAATACCAGACTTGGACAAGGTGAGCAGGTGAATTCGACAAGCACAATTTAATTTAGGGTAACCTACCTTAATAGTCAAGAGGAATACCAGACTTTGACAAGGTGAGCAGGTGAATTCGACAAGCACAATTTAATTTGGATTAACCTAACTTAATAGTCAAGAAGAATACCAGACTTTGACAAGGTGATCAGGTGAATCCGACAAGCACAATTTCATGAGGGTAACCTACCTTACTAGTAAAGAGGAATACCAGACTTTGTCAAGGTGAGTAGGTGAATCTGACAAGCACAATTTCATGAGGGCAACCTACCTTACTAGTCAAGAGGAATACCACACTTTCTCAAGGTGAGCAGGTGAATCCGACAAGCACAATTTAATTTAGGGTAACCTACCTTAATAGTCAAGAAGAATACCAGACTTTGACAAGGTGAGCAGGTGAATCCGACAAGCACAATTTGATTTAGGGTAACCTACCTTAATAGTCAAGAAGAACATCACACTTTGACAAGGTGAGCAGGTGAATCCGACAAGCACAATTTCATGAGGGTAACCTTCCTTACTAGTAAAGAGGAATACCAGACTTTGACAAGGTGAGCAGGTGAATCTGACAAGCACAATTTAATTTAGGGTAACCTCCCTCAATAGTCAAGAAGAATACCAGACTTTGTCAAGGTGAGCAGGTGAATCTCACAAGCACAATTTAATTTAGGGTAACCTTCCTTACTAGTCAAGAAGAATACCAGACTTTGACAAGGTGAGCAGGTGATTCCGACAAGCACAATTTAATTTAGGGTAACCTACCTTACTAGTCAAGAAGAATACCAGACTTTGACAAGGTGAGCAGGTGAATCCGACAAGCACAATTTAATTTAGGGTAACCTACCTTAACAGTCAAGAAGAATACCAGACTTTGACAAGGTGAGCAGGTGAATCTCACACGCACAATTTAATTTAGGGTAACCTACGTTAATAGTCAAGAAGAATACCAGACTTTGACAAGGTGAGCAGGTGAATCTCACACTAACAATTTAATTTAGGGTAACCTACCTTAATAGTCAAGAAGAATACCAGACTTTGACAAGGTGAGCAGGTGAATCCGACAAGCACAATTTAATTTAGGGTAACCTTCCTTACTAGTCAAGAAGAATACCAGACTTTGACAAGGTGAGCAGGTGATTCCGACAAGCACAATTTAATTTAGGGTAACCTACCTTAACAGTCAAGAAGAATACCAGACTTTGACAAGGTGAGCAGGTGAATCTCACAAGCACAATTAAATTTCGGGTAACCTACCTTAATAGTCAAGAAGAATACCAGACTTTGATAAGACAAAAGCTGGTCTGTCACAGGAGAGCTTCAACTTCAGGGTTTATCAAATGAAAGGACATAATAACTTTTTACAAGTAGGGTACTTACCTGTAAGTTGTCTTGATTTTGCACCTGTGAGAGTGGAGAACTGTTCAAAATTGCTACTGCCGATATGGTGTCCGTAAAGGGGGGAGGCTGTTGGCAGACCTAATCTGCAATTATGTGAACATGCAAGAACCCAAGCTATACTGTGCAAGAGCAGGCCTTTGAAATGTTTCCATAAGGTCGAATAAACATGCGAAAGATAGATGAAGTCAAATGAGATGTGTTGAGAAACATGGACATAATGGGGCTGAACAGTTTCTTTTCGTGTATTCCTTTTTCTTTAAAATTAAAGTTATCCAAAACCAAGCCAAGGTAAACAGTGTGCCGACTCAAGTTCCCAAGTTAATATTCAAGTACCCGAAGAGGGTTTCGAAGGTGGTGGAGAATCATGTTTGAATTAACACGGTTATTCCCCACTGGTGCAGTAATATCACACTGTGCAAAGTGAAAACCCATGTGACACTTGGTGGTGCCTTTGCCTGGCACAGGACAGAGGATTGGAGTGCGGAGGTGGGAAGGGTCGGGGGAGGGAGAGGGCTAAGCCGAAGTCGGGTGGAGAGGAGAGGTGGTAATGTCATTAGCACAAGTTACACCATCTCCATTTTAAGCAAAACCAATGGCAAACCAAGCAGAATTCCTTCAGCATTTCCTAACGTGTGCCAAGCTTGGTGGGTTCTCTTATTAAGCAACAACACACCACCGACACAATGAATAAGGTGAATAGATACACCTTTACAAATTTCAATGAATTCAATGTAGGAAGAGACCATTAGGCCCCCATCAAACCTACACAATGTTGGTCAATATCCAAGTACCCCCTTACCTTATTACTTCAAGGTACCTACCTAATTCCAATTTAAACTTATAAAATATTTCTGCTGCCAATACCTTTCCTGGGAGGCCGTTCCATGCATTAACAACTCTGAGTAGAAGACCCCCTACCTTGACTACCCTCTTAACTCTGCTATTTGAAACGGTGCCCCGTCAGTGTCTATTGTGCTGAAAAATCTCTTCTGCACTTATTTTGTCTGTACCCTTCATTATCTTCAACATCTCCACAAATTAGTGGCGGTATTTTCAATTATACTATTGAAACTTTGCAGGCACGAGTTTAAAAAAAGAAAACTAGAAAGCATCTGAAAATGCAAAAAAACCAGTTCGCGTCCATTTGTATCGAACGTCTTCTTCTTCTTTTTGTTCTTCTTGTTCTTCCGTGTACTCAAAATAACGAAAACAGTTAAAAGAAAATACAAAATTGAAGTGTGGTGCTGCGCACACAACTTGCTTGCCAAAGATGTAGGCCACAACGCGTTTGTTAAAACCAAAAGAGTCTTTATTTCGAAAGCTCGAACTGCAGCACTGAGCGGGCTCGAGCTTAGAGCCCGCATATATGTGCCGAGGCCACGCCTAGTCCCCGGGCGTGGCCGATCGGTCGAAGGGCGGGGCATGTACCATCGGTCCCCGCCTGGGCGCTCGCACCACCCACTGGTGTGCGGAATTATTACCCCTTGTGCCCGCCACACGCGCCCCCCCAGAATTCCCGCGCAACTGAAGGGTGAGTTTGCGGGGAAGCCGGATGACCCGGCCGAAACGCCCCCTGGCGATGGGTGCAGGGCTGGGGGGTAGCGGGCCGGCGGGGCTGGGGGGTGCCGGGGGTCCGACCGCCGGGGGGCGGCCTCGACGCGGAGACAGAGCTGCTGGCGGGGGTGCCGGGTGTCCGACCGCCGGGGGGCGGCCCCGGCGCGGAGGCAGAGCTGCTGGCGGGGGGTGGTCCGGATCGAGGTGGGCCGGCTTGAGGCGGTCCACGGAAATGCGATCCGGGGCACCGCCGATGTCGACCGTGAAAAATTTGACCCCGGTCTCCAGCACGCGGAAGGGCCCGTCGTACGGGGGCCGTAACGGTGCCCGGTGGGCGTTGTGCCGGATGAACACGTACTTTGCCGTGCAAAGCTCCGGGGCGACGTGGGAAGGCGGGCAACCGTGGTGTGCCGTTGGCACCGGGGCGAACCTCCGGGCGGTCTCCTGAAGGGCGGAGCGCTGTTGCGCCGCGGACCAAGGAGTCGTGGAGTCGGGGATAAATTCACCCGGTACCCGCAGTGGTTGCCCGAAGACCAGCTCCGCCGAGGACGCGCGCAGGTCGTCTTTGGGCGCCGTCCTGAGGCCCAGCAGGACCCAGGGGAGCCTGTCGACCCAGCTGTCGTCGCGGAGGCTGGCCCGGAGCACGGCCTTCATGGAGCGATGAAAGCGCTCGCACAGGCCATTGGCCTGGGGGTGGTAGGCCGTGGTGTGGTGTAGCTTCACCCCGAGCCCTTGCGCCACCGCGGCCCAGAGCTCTGAGGTGAACTGGGGGCCGCGGTCGGATGAAATGTCCGAGGGGGCACCGAACCGGGCAACCCAAGTGGCGATAAAGGCTTGGGCCACCTCAGCCGCAGACGTCGCCGCCAATGGGACGGCCTCCGGCCACCGTGTGGTGCGGTCGACCATGGTGAGGAGGTGGGTGAACCCTCGCGAGGGGGGCAGAGGTCCCACCAAGTCGACGTGCACGTGGTCGAACCGCCGCTCGGGCACCGTAAACGGGGCCAACGGTGCCTGGGTGTGGCGGTGGACCTTTGCGCGCTGGCACGCTAGGCACGTCCTGGCCCAGTCACGGACGTCCTTCCTGAGGCCATGCCAGACGAACTTCGCCCCGACGAGTTTCTGGGATGCCCTCGCGCCAGGGTGGGACAGGCCGTGGATGGCGTCGAACACTGGGCGCTGCCAGCCAGCGGGCATGATAGGGCGAGGCCGGCCGAGGGAGACGTCGCATAGGAGGGCCGTGCCCGCGGCGTCGAACGGCATCTCGGTGACGCGGAGGCCCGTGACGGCGGTCCGCAAGGCCTGGACGCCGGGGTCGGCGGTCTGGGCCTCCGCCATCCGGGCATAGTCGACCCCGAGGTGGACCGCGTGCACGACGGACCGGGAAAGGCAATCCGCCACCGGGTTGTCCTTACCCGCCATGTGACGGATGTCCGTCGTGTACTCGGACACGGCAGAGAGATGGCGCTGCTGCCGTGCCGACCATGGCTCGGCGACCTTGGCCATCGCGAACACAAGGGGCTTGTGGTCAACGAAGGCCGTGAACGGGCGGCCCTCCAGCAGATGGCGGAAGTGTCTGACCGCCAGGTGGAGCCCGAGCAACTCGCGGTCGAAGGTGCTGTACCGGCGTTCGTGCGGGCAAAGCTGCCGGCTGAAAAATGCCAGCGGTTTTAAGCACCACGCACCCATTGCTCGTGCACCGCACCCACCGCGTAGTCCGACGCATCGGTGGTGAGGGCGATCGGTGCATCGGGCGCCGGGTGCGCCAGCATGGTGGCGTCGGCCAGAGCCAGCTTTGCGCCCGCGAACGCCGCGGCCATCGGCTCCGACCATGCGATGTCACCTTTGCCCGGCTTGCGCCGAAAGGCCTCGTGCAAGGGGCGGAGGAGCCGGGCGACGTGGGGCACGAAGCGGTGGTAAAAGTTTACCATGCCCAGGAACTCCTGGAGCCCCTTGATCATGCGGGGCTGCGGGAAATCCCTGACCACCTCCACCTTGGCCGGTAAAGGGACGGCCCCGTGCTCGGTGATGCTGTGCCCCAAGAAGTCGATGGTGGCGACGCCGAAACGGCACTTGGCGGGGTTGATGATCAGGCCATGCTGGCCCAGGCGTTCGAAAAGCGTGCGGGGGTGGAGCAGGTGCTCCTCCCGGGACGCGCTCGCGACTAGTATGTCATCCAGGTAGGCAAACAGGAAAGGTAAGTCGCGCAAGACGCTAGCCATAAGCCGCTGGAACGCCTGAGCCGCATTCTTCAACCCGAAGGGCATCCTTAGGAATTTGAAGAGGCCGAAAGGGGTGATGACGGCCGTCTTCGGGACGTCGTCCGGTTGGACGGGGACCTGATGGTAGCCCCGGATGAGGTCCACCTTAGAAAACACGGTCGTGTTGGCCAACCGGGCGGAAAAGTCCTGAATGTGTGGGACGGGGTAGCGGTCGGGGGTGGTGGCATCGTTGAGCCGGCGGTAGTCCCAGCACGGCCGCCATCCCCCGCCGGGCTTCGGCACGATGTGCAGCGGAGAAGCCCAAGCGCTGTTGGAGCGCCGCACGATCCCCAGGCGCTCCAGCGTGGCGAACTCCACTTTCGCCACTGCGAGCTTCGTGGGCTCGAGTCGGCGTGCCCGGACATAGACCGGCGGCCCGACCGTGGGGATGTGGTGCTCCACCCCGTGTTTAACGGCCACCCCTGAGAAGGTGGGCCGCGTGAGGGCTGGGAAACTGGCGAGGAGGCGGGTAAAGTCGTCCGCTGCCGGAAGCGTGCAAACTAAACTCGCCGGGACGGAACCTTCCAGCAAGCCGCTTGGCAAGCCGCTTGGCAAGCCGCTCAGTGAGCCGCTCAACGAGCCGCTCAGCGAACAAGCGAGCGAGGTAAAGGTTTCGGCCTGGACGAGCCGTCTGCGCTTCACGTCGACCAACAACCCATTCGCACATAGGAAGTCCACACCAAGCAATGCCATTGGCACGCTGGCGGTCACGAACGACCATTGAAAGCGCTGCCCTCCGAACCGCAGGGAGAGGCAGCGCTTCCCGAATGTGCGGATGGGTGTACTGTTGGCGGCAAGCAATGCGGGGCCCCGGCCCACGGTTCGCTTGTCGGACGTGGAGGCGGGGATGACGCTTACCTGCGCTCCTGTATCGCAGAGGAAATGGCGCCCGGACAAGGTGTCCGTAATGAATAGGAGGCTGCCGGAATGGCCGACGCTCAGGGCCGCTAATGAGCGCCGGCCTGGTCGTTTCCCGACTTGTGAAAAGAGCATGGCGGGCGACACGTCCTAGCCTTGTGGCCGAACCTGGCGTGGAAATAGCACCAGGCTTGCGGCGGCGGGGGCGGGGGCGGCGGCAGCCACGGCTTTCTCGGCGGCGGTGGTGGTGGGCGGGGCGCGGCAGCGGCCACGAGGGACGCTGTAGCCTCTGCCCCGGGATCCACGACGGCAGCACCGTAACTCGGCCGCGTGTCGCAAGCCGCGAATAACTTGTCGGCCTCTACGGCCAGGGCGCGGGGTTCCCTTATTTTGGAACCGGCCAGCGCGAGGCGTACCTGAGGAGGTAGCTGGCGTAGGAAAAGCGCCCGGAATAAGAAATCCGGGGCTTGGTCACCCAGCAGCGACAGCATAAAATCCATCCGCACGGATGGTCGTGTGTCGCCGAGTTCGGGAAGGTCCAGGAGGCGGTCGGCCCGTTCGATCTCCGTGAGGCCGAACGTGGCGATGAGGAGACGTTTGAGCACCCCGTACTTGTGGTCGACCGGCAGGTGCCGCAGGATGGACACGACTCGGGCGGCAGTGCCGGGCCCGAGGGCGGCGACCACGTGGTAGTAACGGGTCTCGTCCGCCGTTATGCCTCGAAGCTGAAATTGCGCTTCGGCCTGTACGAACCACACATCGGCCTGTGCTTCCCAAAACTCTGGGAGTTTTACTGTGACGGCGTTGGTGGCCATGGCGCGTTCGGTGGTCAGCGACGGCTGAACCAATCGGCGTCACCAGTGAAGTGTGGTGCTGCGCACACAACTTGCTTGCCAAAGAGGTAGGCCACAACGCGTTTGTTAAAACCAAAAGAGTCTTTATTTCAAAAGCTCGAACTGCAGCACTGAGCGGGCTCGAGCTTAGAGCCCGCATATATGTGCCGAGGCCACGCCTAGTCCCCGGGCGTGGCCGATCGGTCGAAGGGCGGGGCATGTACCATCGGTCCCCGCCTGGGCGCTCGCGCCACCCACTGGTGCGCGGAATTATTACCCCTTGTGCCGGCCACAAAATGAAAATTGATGATTTTATGCAGCCTTGACCTTTGAGCTTTAGATCTAAAAAAAAATAATCAGCTTCCAACTTTTGATTAGTGAACCAATTCTGTGACCCGATATGCAAATTATTTAAATTTCAGGTGAATGGGTGTGAAAATTAAGATTTTACACAACCTTGACTTTTGACCTTTGGATCTAAAAAACAATCGGCTTGTAGCTTTTGATTGGTGAACAAATTCAGTGACCCAATATGCAAATTCAAAAAAATTCATGTCAATTGGATGAAAATTGAGGATTTTATGAAATGCTGACCTTTGACCTTTTAACTGAATTATTTATTTGCCTTCTCCATATTCTCATAATAAAGCTTTGTTGAAAATTTGATGACAAAACTCAAATGATAAATTGAAATTTCAGGTCAATTGGATGAAAATTGATGATTTTATGTGATGCTGACCTTTGACCTTTTGACCAAATTATTAATTTGCCTTCTCCGTATTATGATAATAGAGCGTTGGTGAAAATTTTATGACAATAGCTGAAATGGTAAAAAAACGTTATGGCCCGTGGGCGGACACGGACGGACACGGACGGACGGACGGACGCGCGCACGCACGCACGCACACACACACACACACACACACACACACACACACACACACACACACACACACACATACACACACGTAATTACAAAACCCCATCTCTTTCTGTGCAGGGGACGGGCTAATAAAACGATTCTATCAGTAACACGCAATTTTGTTAATCACTTTCAATAAAATCGTCAATAATACGGAGAATTGACAACAACGTCCAGGGAATCTGATTGAAACAATGCTGTCGACGGTACATTGTCCTCTTCCGGCTGGACGTAAAAAAACATTCAATGAAATCAGCAATGGTTGTGTGCTTTAACAACAATTGGATAAACATCTTTTCATAAATTGAAACAAAATTGAATTATTCATCCTGATAAATCAATACACATATATCACATAATGCAGTCAAGAAGTGCGATTCTTCCCCCAAGTTTGACCAGAAGTAAACCTTCTTTTATACAACACTTAATCCCTTCAATTGTATCCGGTTGGTTGTGCAGTTTATGTACCTCGTGATATGTGAACACGTGTGTCGCATCCTATTTCTCAATCGTTGAAATCTTTTTCTTGAGATGGAACCAGGATTTTGTAAAGGATATGGGAAGGTTGGTGGAGTCCTCTAAATATGATTAATGCAAAACCTCCATCTATCTATAATTCCAGTAATCTCTGTTTGTACGTTTGTCTGTGACCGCTGTTTCTCGACAACCACGGGTCCGATATACTTGAAACTTGCCAGGTATATTGCTGGGGACCCGAGGATGTGCCTTTTCAAGGTTTCATATTAATCGGACAATTACTTACCGAGCTATGTCCAAAAAACGATTCAACCAATCAGAGAGCAGCGAACTATCGCGTGTGCCGAACGTGGCGGACACACTCTGCCTCGGATGGCACATTTGAGAGCGTATTCATTTATTTCACGTTTGCAAACTATGTTGGCGTTAAACTATGTTTTAAAACTAATAAAAACGAATTTGCGATTCATTCGCTTTCCTGCGCGTTTGTGCACGCGATGGCGATTTCTTTACCAAACTCCGGAAGCCGTTCGCTTTGGACCAAACCATTTCATGTAAATAGAGGGGGGGGGATTGTCACCACTCGCAAGCCGTTCGCTTTGGACCAAACCATTTCATGTAAATAGAGGGGGGGGATATAATTTTAGATATATATATAGTACGGGCATGCCCTAGTATATTATAATTACACCAACATCTATCTATAATTCCAGTAATCTCTGTACGTTTGTACGTTTGTACGTTTGTACGTCTGTACGTCTGTACGTTTGTCTGTGACCGCTGTTTCTCGACAACCACGGGTCCGATATACTTTAAACTTGCCAGGTATATTGCTGGGGACCCGAGGATGTGCCTTTTCAAGGTTTGAAATTAATCGGACAAGTACTTACCGAGCTATGGCGATTTAGCCGTTCGCCGTTCGCTTTGCCGTTGCGAATGGACCAAACCATTCATGTAAATAGAGGGGGGGGGGGGGGGGGTTCTGTGGTCGTTCGCTTTGGCTTTGCGAATGGACCAAACCATTCATGTAAATAGAGGGGGGGGGATATAATTTTAGATATAGATATAGTACGGGCAATGCCCTAGTCTATCTATAATTCCAGTAATCTCTGTTTGTACGTTTGTCTGTGACCGCTGTTTCTCGACAACCACGGGTCCGATATACTTGAAACTTGCCAGGTATATTGCTGGGGACCCGAGGATGTGCCTTTTCAAGGTTTCATATTAATCGGACAATTACTTACCGAGCTATGTCCAAAAAACGATTCAACCAATCAGAGAGCAGCGAACTATCGCGTGTGCCGAACGTGGCGGACACACTCTGCCTCGGATGGCACATTTGAGAGCGTATTCATTTATTTCACGTTTGCAAACTATGTTGGCGTTAAACTATGTTTTAAAACTAATAAAAACGAATTTGCGATTCATTCGCTTTCCTGCGCGTTTGTGCACGCGATGGCGATTTCTTTACCAAACTCCGGAAGCCGTTCGCTTTGGACCAAACCATTTCATGTAAATAGAGGGGGGGGATTGTCACCACTCGCAAGCCGTTCGCTTTGGACCAAACCATTTCATGTAAATAGAGGGGGGGGATATAATTTTAGATATATATATAGTACGGGCATGCCCTAGTATATTATAATTACACCAACAACAATTACAAGAAAAATCGAGAGGTCCCAACCTGTCGCGTCTCGGTGAGCAGCATCTCAACGCGGCGACACGCAAGTGTGTCAACCATGTGGGCAAGGACGCGCACTGGTGTCATGAGCAATTGTTCCACATAAAGTGCAAGCACTGCACCAGACTGGCTCAGGTGTATGGCTTCCAGACACTGTAAGGTCCTCCGCAACATGGTAGGCTGCAAAAATTGTTCCACATTTGACATCATCGATCATGGAGATGTGACAACGTCAAAGCAACACACAAACTGGTTCAAATAACGCACGAACCACTTTGTATTACTTTTTAGAATATAAACATCATTATGCCCATAACATCACCAGAATGGTGCTATTTGCATGGCAATGCATCCACTACGTGATCCAGCATTGAGAAAACACAACCAAAACTAGAACGGCACTCAGTAGAGAGCACACCTCCACCTGGTTGGCTATATCAATCAATAGTGAAGAATCACTTTAAAAATTCGACTCGCTGGATCTGGATCTGGATCTGGATCCGGATCTTCACCAAAATTGAAACGATTTTTTCCTCGTCACACACACAACCTGTCCAACAAGTTTCGTCCAAATTCATCCACAACTATTTGAGATATCCTGCTATGTATCGTTTTTGGCCCGATCTCCCAATAATGGTGAAGAATCCTTTTTTTAAATTCTAGTAGCCGGATCCGAATTCGGATCTACACCAAAATCTAACCATTTCGACCATGTTACATATGCTACATCTCGGCCAAATTTCGTCCGAATCCGTCAACAACTTTGAGATTTTTTTCACAAACGGACAGACAGACAAACAGACAGACAAACGGACAGACAGGGGTGCAAACATAACCTCCATCCACCTTTGGTGGCATAGGTAACTAGAACGGCACTCTGACGTCGCAACTTCGATCGATATGCCTCCGACCACATTATTACATCATTATACATACTTGTACCGAGTTTGATTTAAATCCCCTCAGCTGGTCTCAAGTATAACATTTTTTACCTGACATGACCTCTGACCTTTGATATTTGAAAATATCTAATCATATCTAAAATATCTAAAATATCTAATCAGATTTTCTAATCAGATTAGAAAATCTAATCAGTTCATCTTTTCATCACAATATACCAAGTTTAGTCAAAATCAAATCACTGGTTCACAAGTTAACGCAGTAACAGTTTTTTTTTACCATTTACGGCACCTCTGACCTTTAACCTCCTGACCCGATAATCGAATCCGTTTATCATTACACTATACATACTTGTACCAAGTTTGACTTAGTTCCCTTCAGCCGTTCTCAAGTTATTGCGGTACGGTAACAAAAAACTATTAGACTCAGACCTTTCACCTCTTGACCCCAAAATCAAACTATTTCATCTTTGCATCATAATACATACTCGTACCAACTTTGGTCAAAATCCCATCACTGGTTCACAAGTTATCGCGGTCACAAGATTTTTACATAACATGACCTCTGACCTTTGATCTCGTGACCCAAAAATGCACTTAGTTAATCTTTACATTTTACGTAACTGTACCAAGTTTGAATTAGACCTCTTCGGCCGCTCTCAAGTTGTCGCGGTCACGAAAACCTAGCACGGACGCATGGACAGACGGACGCGCACACACACGGACGGACAATCCTCAAACATAATGCCTCCGCTGACTTTCTCAGAAGACTGTTAATTATGCCGATAATTACCGGTAGTTTTGTGATGATGCACGAAGTGTTGAGAAAGGAGAAGGGAAACAAAAACAAAGGGGCAAACAGACACAGACAGACACAAAGACACACAGAAAGATACACAGACAGACAGCATCCTTTAATTTAGACGATGATTATCATCCATCCAATTAGCAAAGCCTATGCTTTGATTAGCAAAGTAAAGACCATGCTGCTGATGGTGCATCCTACTGGCAAGAACTACACTTGGTGGTTTGCCACCGTGCTCCCATTGGGGACACGATTCAGAAATACAAACAGCAGATTATATAAAATAAGTGAAGTTTGTTCATCCAAACTTGAATTTGTTGATATTTTATTCACTAGCAACGGTACCCACCCTATGGGCGGGGCTTCAATTGGGAGGCCCAAATGAAAAGGCAAAATATCATAAATTGAAGGCTTTTTATTTTAAACGATTTATATAAACATCTGTTAAATCATATCACGGGTCGCAGGATTACCCACCCAAAATTTTGTTGCGATCGGTTCAGCCGTTTTTGTGATACCTTGGAACAGACAGACAAGACAGACAGACAGACGGACAGACGGACAGACAGACATTTGGTGAATTATAGAAAGACTAGCCGAAAGCACCCAGCGATGCCCGGGTTCTTTTTGAATGAATTCACTACTATAATTCAGCTTTTACTCGCGGCCGTAGAAGATTGATGACTACAATTCAGCTCAGCTTTTAATTGCGAAATTGGCCCAGCCCGGCCGAGGCAGCCTTGACCGGCGTCGACACCTAGCCTATGACCTTCCTGGGGCCCGTCCCGACATTTTTGGTTCTTTTTGAATGAATTTACTACTATGATTCAGCTTTTACTCGCGGCCGTAGAAGATTGACTACTATAATTCAGCTCAGCTTTTTATTGCGAAATGGGCCCAGCCTGGCCGAGGCGGCCTCGACCGGCCTCGCCACCTAGCCTATAACCTTCCCGGGCCCGTCCCGACATTTTTGGTTCTTTTTGAATGCATTTACTACTATAATTCAGCTTTTACTCACGGCCGTAGAAGATTGACTACTATAATTCAGCTCAGCTTTTAATCGCGAAATGGGCCCAGCCCGGCCGAAGCGGCCTTGACCGGCCTCGCCACCTAGCCGATAACCTTCCCGGGGCCCGTCCCGACATTTTTTGTTTCAGAGGTTGCCTCCTATCTTTCACAGTTCAGGAGATTAGCACGTGCAGACAAACAAACAATCAAAAACTTCATTTTATATATATAATATAGATATAGATTATTGTTATTATAAATTAACAATGCATCCAAAGCCCCCCACCACCCCCCACCCCAACCCCCCACCCACATGAAAGCCGTGTGCGAAAACTGTAGGCAGGCCTTCTTAAATAGAATGCTGCAGGTGTCCCCTTATACAATCAGCCTTTTAGTTTAGTAGCCATCACAATTATTCTGGAGCATGTAATAGTCAACCATCAAGTGGGAACCCGTGCCCATATGTAGCCCAGAGGAGGCAGAGAGGAACATATTGGTTTTTTCCTCTGAAGGTCACCAGTAAGCAAGCTGCGCATTTATTTACAATCTCACAAGAACATGGTAATTCTCTTGGGACAAACCCCAAACTTGAATACTAACGTCTGGGCTCAAATTTAACCCACACCTCCTGGGTTAGTCGCTGTGCATCGTCACCAGCAAGTACGATCGTATCTGCACAGAGTAAGAAACATATATTTTACATTTATTTCTTGATCCTGGTGTAAGCCTGGTGTTTGTTTAGCGGTTAGGGTGCCGGCTTGGGATCCTAGGATCCTGGGTTCGAATCCCGGTCGATCGCTGAATTAACGCCAGGGGGGTTGACTCAGCCTGTCATCCTTCCAAAGTAGGCAAATTGAGTACCAGTTCACTGGTAATTCCCTGTGTGTCGCAAGAGGCGACTAACAGGGTTGGCGGCAGGAAGGGCATCCGGCCATAAAACATTGCTTCAAAAAGGGGACCACGGTGCCTGAAAAAGGCCAACCTCTGCTCTGTGGGCAAAAATAGCCTCGAAAGGTGGTTATTTATTCCTTCATCCGCCCCACACCAAAAAGAGGAATAAAGTGAATTTCATGACGAATATACGTGATCTGAAAAATGCTTGCAGGGACGAAGATGACAAGGCTCACCAAAACCAGCGATTGGCTGCGGGAACGTAGAGCCTCGATGAATAGCCGGCTCGCAGCAGGGTTGCGATGGATGGCACTGATGCAGTCTTGCACCGGTGGCTCATGGCTGAGAGCAATCAGATCCGTCACGTGGTTTACGATTAGCCATGCCAGCTGCTCAGAGTCGTGTAGATTCTGACACTGGAACAAATGTAAATCAATCATCAAATTGTTAACCACATCCCATACAGCAATACTTGTAATACATAAATTAAAACATTTACAACATTATTATCTCTACCCCCCAATGTGGACCGAGTTCATGTTTTCCCTCCTGTTTGCTTATCTGTCTGTGAGCAGGCCATCTCAAAAGGTTATGGATGGATTCGGACATTCGGACAATATTTGTTGGGCAAGTAGGGGGTGCGACGAGGACGAATTGCTTAGATTTTGGTAAAGATCTGGATCTGGACACGAGCAAATTTAAAGTGATTCTTCACCATTGAGAGATACGGCCAAACACGATATAGTCAGGTTCACTAGGTCAATAAATTATATTTCGTTCAAAATCATGGTAGATTAGCAAACCTATACATTTTTGGAAAGGTTATAGCATAAGGAAACTAAAAATCAATGTTTACATTTGGAGAGATACCTGTATGGCGGCCATTTTGGATTTTCAAAATGGCCACTGTAAAATACATATTTTGTTCTATTTCTGCCTCGAATTACCCTAAAAACTTTTTAAAATATACTAAACCTATATTTTCAGGGACAAGGAATCCAATGAATGTATCAAATTAGTGCTATGGGGAATGGTAAGACACGAATCAAAGGTTTTGAATTGCAAAATACTGTCTTTATATTCGCGATAAGTTGCATAATCAAATACATGTTATCATTTTGTACAGGCAGTTAATAACATCAAAATGTGTCACAATAATTCATATCACCAAACATACACAGGCAGTCAGCAAAATCATATATACACATGCAGTCAGTATAACTTCACATCTACACAGGCAGTCAATGACAAAATATACACAGGCAGTCAATGGCATCAAACATACACGATTACAGAATATGCCATTTAGAGTTCGTCATCACTGTCCTGTGTGTCGTATCCGACAATATAGTCCGCATCGTTTTCACAGTCCGTTCCACACAAGCAAAGGTCGGTCAAATTGATTGGCAAATCGAATTGGTCGAATGGTCGATCGAAACGATTGGTCGAATGGTCGAATGGTCGAATTGGTCGAATGGAATTGGTCGAATTGGTCGAATCGAATTGGTCGAATCGAATTGGTCGGAATTGGCAAATGTAAACATTGATTTTCAGATTTTCCATGTAATAACGTTTCCAAAAATGTATAGGTTTGCTAATCTACCATGATTTTGAACGAAAAAACATAGTGAACCTGACTAATATAAAGCATGATATCTCAAAAAGTTATGGACAACCTCCGACCAAACCTAGTGGACAGGTTCGATTGTGTGACAAGAAAGAATTGATTCGATTTTGCTGAAAATCCGAATCTGCATCCGGACACAAAAGTTTTTTTCATTTTCCTTTTTAAGTGATTTTTCAACATTGAGAAATTGGGCCAAAAGCGACATACAAGTATAGCAAGATATCTCAAAAAGTTATGGACGGATAAGGACAAAACTTGTTGGACAGGTTGGATATGTGAGAAGAAAGAATTGATTCGATTTTGGTGAAGATCCAGATCTGAACACGAGAATTTTTTTTTAATTTCAAGTGATTCTTCACCATTGAGAGATTGGGCCAAAAACGACATGTAGTACAGCATGATATTTCAAAAGGTTGTGGATGGATTATGACAAAACTTGTTGGACGAGTTGGTTAGGTGACAAGAACAAGGCGGAACGCTTTTGGTTCAGGTCTGGATCCAGATATGGCCTATCAGTGGGATTAGAAAATGTAAACTGTTCATCCTGACAGGATGTATGCGCTCTACCGAGTGCGTGCCGTTATATTTGTAACTGGTATCACATAGTTATGTATAAATGCATCTCATATGGCCGTATACTTATGTATGCAAGTATGGTGGAGCATTTCACTGCACACACTTCACACATGCCAACACATACCCCTTCCCTCCTCTTACTCCCAAATCCTCCCATCACTTTTTCACAAATAAAGCACTGCCAGACCAATCGAATAAACCAACAACCGAACACACGAGTACCATGTCAAAATATTTTTTTATGCAGATTTTTTTTTGTTTGTTTTTGTATACAAGATTGAGGATCGTGTAAGAGCTAACGTCAATCACAAAAAAAACAAACGGACACACAAAACATACAATAAAGGGAGTGGGAGACAAGGTGGGGAGAGAGAGGGAAGCACACAAGTTCAACAGTAGAGAACAGGGACAACGGGAGATCGGTGGGAGGGAGAGGGCTTGGGGGAGAGGAGGCATGGGAAGGCTGGGAGGGGGGTGAGGGGGGGTGTATATACCCTAACTACCATCTTTAGGTATCAAATTAGAAGATTCATAATATTCAGTTCCGAAGGGCAGCAGGGAAGTTTTCCTGGTTGTATGCTTGCCAAGTGTGCCATCAAAATTGCACTTAATTTGAAAGAGATTGAATTATCACTTTCTGACACTACTTTGATACTTTGGTACTTCCAGGAAAAGCGGTTCGAAAGGAGCCTTGGAGAAATATATTCACTCGACGGTACAATCCTTGAGGGGAGCTTAGACCTTGCAGCTGAATTAAAGATCGAATTACACCTGAATTATAGCTTACAGCTGAATTTTTGGTTACGACTAACTTCCCTGCAAATATCTGCTGCTCTTCTTCTGCTCCATCGGCTCATCTGATCATGTGCTTGTTAAAGTGGACATCTCTAACCATTCTCAGAGAGGCTCCTCAGCGTCGACGAGTTTGGCATTTCACTCAGACCAACTGGCACGGTCTTCAAGCAGCCATCAATCATCTGGACTGGTCTCCCATCTCTACCGCCTCTGACATCAACTCATCCTGGGAATTCTTCCAAAGTAATTGCTCTCTCATGCACAGATTTATCCCATCTCGTCTTCAGTTGTCATACCCTTCCTCCCGTCCATGGTACATGGAATCTTGTGGTGAGACCAAACTCTCCTCCTATGGTATCCATGGAAATCTCCAAGCATGGCTTGTGGACTTCCTTTCTTGTCATCGTCAACGTGTGGCCCTGAATGGGTTTCTCTCATCTCCCCTTCCTGTTCAGGCTGGAGTTCCTCAATGCAGTGTTCTGGGCCCTGTGCTTTTTCTAGTCTTCGTCAATGATCTCTCTGACTCTCTTGAAAATCCTCTCTATCTTTTTGCTGATGACTCCACACTCTGCCACTCCATTCCCCATCCCTCAGATCGGCAATCTGCAGCCTCCTCATATCACTCACTGCAGACCTGGACAAAATCACAGACTGGTCAAACAAGTGGAACATGTCTTTCAATCCTGACAAATCTCACACTCTTACGATGTCTCTCCGAAAAGACCGACTGGAAAACCCTCCCATCTACTTTCTCAATAATCCTCTCCAAGAAGTTCTGTCACTCAAGCTTTTGGGTCTCACTATCTGCCATGATCTTTCCTGGGAAAACCACATTTCCAATCTGGCCTCCAAAGCCAGTCGCCGACTGGGCATCCTCCGTCGTGTGAAGTCCTTCCTTGGCACAACTGAGCTCCTTACCACATACAAGGCTTTCATCTGCAGCTCAATGGAATACTGCTCTCCCCTCTGGGCTGGTGCTCCTGCCTCACACTTAGCTCGGCTTTACGCTGTTGAAACCAAAGCTTTCAGAATCATTGGAATCTCCCGCGATGAAGCTAACTCCGAGGGCCTCTCACTCACTCACATCAGGCAGGTTTGGTGGTCTTTCTGTCTTCTACCGACTCCTCTCCAGCCTAGATCCCCCAGCCCTGTCTGTGCTCTGTCCCACAAATATTCCTGCAGGTCACACAAGATCTGCCAGCAACCCTCTTATGGTTAAACTACCAAAATCAAGACTCTCTGCTCACCTTCCCTCTTTCATTCCTCTTTTCTCCCACCTCTGGAAGAAACTCCCTCACTCTTTTCAATCGCACTCCTCCCTCCAGGTCTTTAAAACAGCTGTTCACCACCATCTCTTACCTTCCCCCATCCAAAACCTTGATCTTTTCTTCCCCCGCTAATTTCACTCCAGATACACTTTTTTGAAATACCAACTTCGTTCCTGGAAGTCTTTGCAGTGTCCATGTGTTTTATACTTCTCCCCCCCCCCCCCCTTCCCACGCCTCCTCCCCCCCAAGCCCTCTCCCTCCCACAGATCTCCCGATGTCCCTGCTCTCAAATTTTGTGTTTGTGTGCCTCCCCTTCTCTCCCCATCTTGTCTACCGCTCCCCTTATTATATTTTTTATGTGTCTGTTTGATTTTTTGTGATTAATGTTAACTCTTTCACAAGCCTCGATCCTGTATACAAAAAAAAAAAAAAGGCCAGTGTCGATATGCCTGTTATTTTCATGTGAAATAAATAAAGATTGCATCACACAGTCCCTTTTTTGTTTAAAGAGAGCTAATTGGCACATTATGGAGGAACGCAACCACATCTCACATGAGGAGATAAAATGCCAAACATACATCACAAAAAAAAACATTACAATGTTAAAAAAAAAACTTCAAAAACAAGGTAGACAATAATTGATTCGATGAACTACACTCAACAAATTTGTTTTGTGGTTGAAGAACCTTGGTGTTTTGAAGGAGTCGAATATGGCAGCTCACCTTGTGTGCAGCATTAACGTGCAAGCATTATGACTATACTTCACTGCAACATAAAGGTGCACACAATCGGCTCTTCCATCTCATTTGCAATGCCCGGACGCCAGGAATTCTGGGCAATGTCCTTTAATCTGTTCTGTTCAAAGGCATCTCCGTACGTGTATGCTGAGGGCCGACTCCAGTGGATATTGAAATAATGAGTCCTCATAATGTAGCCATGAAAACATTTTCCCCTTTTTGGATAAGCTCAAGCAAAACTTTATCAAACAAAAAAGTTTTAATCAGCCTCGACGTCCTTCTGCACAATATTGCCTACATACGGCTCGTGCTCGAAGGAATACTGAAACTCTGGTTCATACTCTCATAACATCGTGCTTACCGTAACAAGCACTAAAAGTTCATTCAGAAGATGGCACCCAGACTCATGGTTAAAAATGGCTTTTTAGACATTTTGTTGTGGTTGGATTATGACGTATGGATGGATGGATCATACAACACCTTATGGTTGAAGACATTTCACTGGATACTCATATGCAGACGGATAAATGTTTTTAAATATTTAATCTTCTTCTTTTGTAAATAGTCTGGTGTTGGCTTAGCGATTAGGGTGCTGGCTTGGGATCCTAGAATAATGGGTTTGAATCCCGGTCGATTGCTGAATTAACAAATGGTAGGTTGACTCAGCCTGTCATCCTTCTGAGGACGGCAAATTCAGTACCAGTTCACTGGTAATTCCCTGTGTGTCGCAAGAGGCGACTAACAGGGTTGGCAGCAGGAAGGGCATCCGGCCATAAAACATTGCTTAAAAAAGGGGACCACGGTGCCCGAAACAGGCCAACCCCTGCTCTGTGGAGAAAAATGGCCTCTAAAGGTGGTCTCTTTTGTAAATAGTACATCAATGCTCGTAGCATCATTAGCTGAGAGGGTGTGGCTTTGCCACTGATGGAGTGCCCCCTCTAAATTATTTTATTTTTTTGGTTTCAGGGTATCGGGCCGCAGATTTTAATGTTTATTCTAGGGACGAAACATGCATTGATGATACACCCTGGTTGCGAAACACTAGGATGACAGTTTACTGCTGGGTTGGGAACTTTAACACCTATCAACTAAACAATGATTCCAACCGAACCTAGAACACTCGGAGGCGAGGATATAACCGACAACCTTCAAGAGGTAAGAACAAACTGGTTCCACTAAGAACAAACTAAGAACAAACTGGTTGTAAGAACAAACTGGACACATTTCTGACCTAACCACATCGTACACCCCATGCAAGAATCATACGGTCTAACAACAGAAACCTCCTGGTATGATGAAGACTTCAAGCAATTGAGTATTCTTCAGATATGCATGCTCAACTGTGGAACTCCCTGCCTTTATAAAAAATTTGCACATCCTTATCAATTATGCTGTTTATTTCTTTTTTTTAAACCTCTATTAAATTAAAATTTTACGTTTTTACCTTTCTTATTTAACCACTTCCTCCTTTGTAAAGCCTTTTGAGATTTCACTTTGGATGAAAAGCTCTATATAAGAAATAGATTGATTGTTTAAGTTAAATCAAATCACAAGTAATGTGACGGAAATGATGAAAAAGAGAACGAGAACTCGAGATAGCTCTGCCACGAAATGATAAAAAAGAGGCACTTGGTAGAGCGCATACCTCTGCCAGGCTGAACAGATTACATTTTTTATCGCACTGACGGGACGGACCTGGATATATGTGGGAAAATTACAAGCCCAGACCAGGAATCAAACCCAGGTCCTCTGGAAACCGTACCAGTGCTCTGCCATCTGAGCTATCTGGGTGTGGGTGACCCTGACCAAGCATGCAATTTTTCCACACCTCCGATTGCCACTCTCTTTCTGTCAATACTTCCGGACAGAACAGTCCAGCGTTTTGTCTTGAACCATTACTGGGTGCTTTTTGAAGTGTGTTTGGGGTCATTGTCCTGTTGCAAGACCCCTGACCTTCGACGGTGACCAAGCTTTCTGACACTGGGTTGAACATTGAGCTCCAAATTGCCTTGGTAATCTCCTGATTTCATGATGCCATGCACACGTTCAAGCCAACCAGTGCCAGAGGCAGTACAGCACCCAAAAACATCACTGAACCTCCTCCTTGTTTGACTGTTGGGAAGGTGTTCTTTTCTTTGAAGGCTTCATTTTGTTTTCTGTAAACATAGAGATAATGTGCTTTCCCAAAAAACTCTAATTTGGTCTCATCTGTCCACAGCACATTCTCCCAGAAGGATTTTTGCTTGTTCAGGTATGTTTTGGAAAACTTTATTTTGGCTTTGTCTCTTTTTCTCCCCTTTTCTCTCTTTTTTTCCTCTCTTTTCCTCTCTTTTTTTCTTTCTTTCTTTTTCTTTATTTTTCTTTCTCTCTCTCACACATAGCAGTGGGGTCCTCCTGGATCTCCTAACATATAACCCCCTTTCATTGAGTTGGTGACGGATGGTGCGATTTTAAACTGTCGTACCTTGTGTCTGAAGGTCAGCTTGAATCTGTTTGGCAGTTGATTGAGGTGCTTTCTCCACCATTTGAACAATCCTTCGCTTCAATCTTTGATCAAATTTTCTCTTGCGGCCACGCCCAGGGAGATTGGCTACAGTGCCATGGGCCTTAAACTTCCTGAAAACATTGCGTACGGTGGACACAGGAACATCAAGGTATCTGGAGATGGACTTGTAGCCTTGAGATTGTCCATGCTTGGCTGCAATCTTGTGTCTCATCTCCTTAGACAATTCTCTGGTTTTCTTTCTTTTCTCCATGCTCATTGCAGTACACACAGTGACACGAGACAGCAGAATGACTCCTTTTCTCTATTCAAGCTGCTTGAATGAGTAATTTTTATATTGCAGGCACCTGAAACTCACCACAGGTGAGTTCAATTTCAAAGTAAGGGAGAATCACCTGCTTGAAATCTAATTATTTCTAACAACTTCTAAAAGGTGCCAATAATATTGTCTGGGCCATTTCAGGATTTCTGTGTGGAATAAGGTAAGATTTAGTAATTTTTTTCAGCTTTTTTTGTTTTCTTCCACTGCAAACCAAAGAAATACATATTTGGATACCAAAATATTTTTTTATTTCAACAATTATCTGGAAGAAATGGTGCATTATTTGAAAAAAGGGCAAGGTTGCCAATATTTTTGGCCATGACTGTACGTGGGTCATCCCAACTAGCTTCTATCAAACTCCCTACATAATAGAGGTACAGGTAAAGTTGTGTTGTCTGGCATTTTACAAATCGGCACTCTGTAGTAACTGGCCGTAATGGATGTTGTCGGTAGATTCTCATAACTGCACCACTGGTAGTCCTTCTTGTTGGTGTCCACCATTTGCATTGTTTACCATGATCGCGCTCTGTTTTTTTTTATGCCTCCACCCCCGAAAGTGGCCAGAGGCATTATGTTTTTGGATTGTCGGTCCGTCCGTCCGTCCGTCCGTACGGGCTAAACCTCGTTTTTCTCAGCAACAATATTTCCGATTGAGACGAAACTTTCAGGGCAGGAGTGACACCCATGCAGAATGTTTTTAGGACAATTGTGATGTCATAGGTCACGTGGTATGGCAGCCATCTTTGATTGAACGCAAAAAAAAAAAATTCTCGGAAACCGCTCAATTGAAACATTTTAAACTTGGCACATTGTCAGGTACTCCCAATGCAGAACAAAAGCATGATAATGATGACATCATAGGTGAAGTGGTATACCAGCCAAAATTGTTTTAATCGAATTCCTTATCCTAAAAATCTGAAATTGCAGGCACATGATCTATGACCCATTTGTATTGAAATATTAAATGTATAACATCATAGGTCACATGGTTTGGCAGCCATATTGAATGTAACCTAAAAACTTTAAAAAAAACATCTTCTTCCAAACCAGCCAATCGATTGACTCAAAACTTTACGTGTATCATTGACTAGGCATGGCAATTAAAATATGATCACAAAAACATCATTGGTCATATGGTGTGGCAGCCATATTGGATTGAAGGAAAATATTAAATAATTATATCTCTGAAACCGCTTACCCTGTTGATGTGAAATTTTACAAATATCATCTAACAGCACTGTTGTATATAGTTTGAAAATGATGATGTCATAGGTCATGTGGCAGCCATCTTGGATTGAAAAAACGAACCTTATCCGATCAACACGAAACTTCACTAAACGTGATCCCCTACCCATACATATGCAGAGTGTACATTTTTAAGGTCATATGTCATGTTAGCTTGAAACCTTCTCTGAAATGGCAGCCATATTAGCTTGAAAACCGATATTTAAAAAATTACCTTCTCTGAAACTGCTTCACTGATCAATGTGAAACCTGTCATGGCTGGTGAAAATGTGATACTTTAAAACAACAGAAGGGATTTTAATCAAACTTGTTTATTTTTAGGACAGTGAACGAGGGCATCTACCCGTTGTGGGACTTTGCGAAGGCATATTTGCAACACAGTCGCATTGTTCTAGTTTATCATGATATATAGCAACATCCACTCATTATGGCTACAAACAAATCTTCTTCAAGCAAGGTGGAAAACAAGGAAAAAGGTGGTTTTGACGACATGACAACGTGACCAGGACATTCTTTGACCGTACACTGAAGGGAGGAGCCGCCTGGCACCATGACATTGGTGGGCGTATCACAGTATGAGTTGGTTTGTGTAGAGAGCCAATTAGTACAAAGTCGTGAGATTATGACAGCGAAGGGCGGAGTCAGCGCACAGTTAGTTGAAAACTAACCTTTATAAAGACACCAAGATGGTACGTTATACTACAACACACTTATAAAATACTAACAACACCCCAAAAAAAAAAACGGACATGAAAATACCCCAAGGATGTGCAACATGAACCTCCTTCACCTGCAGTGTAAACCACAGAGCACACTTGGTTGGAATGTAACAATATAAATGTACCAGCGCTCGACACTAACTTTTTTGGGGTTGGTTAGTAGGGCAACCTTATAAAAATTTTGGTTGCGTGAAGTAAAATTTTGGTTGCCCGGAAAAAAAAAATCACGCTTTTCACTCAATAAATAGCACAGACACTATTCCACTCGCACCTGTTTTTTTTTTTTGTTTTTTTTTTTGCAAGCGACCATGCGAGGTCGACCACGTCAAGTTACATGTTCATTCAGGTTGAAAAAGTGGTTAGTTCCATGAAGGGCCGTATATAATCACGACCTTGAGACGTGACATGAACGTGCACGTGAGTTCGGACATTGTACTCAAGGAATGATAAATAATAACCTCACTGAGATTTTGAAAACCATCCCCGGGAATATTACCACAAATGAACTACAACTGGAGGCAATCCGGGGTTCGGTGACAAACCCTGAAAAGAGAACTTGGAAGAAAACTCTGAAAAAGTTGAACAGTTTGGTCCATGAACCGTGATCCCTTACCGAAGAGGACGTGGATACTTTGGGTCCTTGGAGGACTCTGTTCCACCTCCTGAAACCCACAAATGGAGATAACAACCAACGATACACACACACACACACACACACACACACACACACACACACACACACACACACACACACACACACACACACACACACACCTTTTTGTACATGCACATTCAATTTTGTCAATATGAATGTTCAAGGCACGATGAGGAGGCTGCCCAGTGCCCAACCAACTGCGTCTCATTATGTCCACTGGACTCCTCATAAAAAGTCATTACTTTGGCTGCCGATCGCCGCATTTTGGTTGCCGTTAATGTCGAGCCTTGCATATACTCATCCATTTTTCATGGAATCTATTTTTTCACAATGTATTACTTTCCCTTGTATTAGAATGCACAGTGGACATGGCTGTGTCCCGCATGAACAGCAAACCTGGCTCTTCTTCAGATGTAAATGGTCTTCATCCCCCTAATCTTCACAGTAAATTATTTTGTTCCCCCATTTTTTTTCTAAATTCCATAGTGGATTTCACATGAATTTTCACTCTACATCACCAGGAACTCAACAAGAGGTTGAATTTATTCTTTACTGGAACTTGTTGGCACTGCCGTACCATTAATACTCACGGATGTACCGTTTGTTGTGTTTAAACAAACCTGCATCCCAAAATTCCTCACCATCAGCAGGAAGTTATAAAAACATTAAATGGCAGTCGAAAAATCATTTAGATCCCAATTAAAAACTTTTGCAGTTTTCCTGATTATAATTAAACGAAAAAGCAATAACATCAATGTGAGAAATGGGCTAACATCCGAATGAATCACAATTTGTGCAACAAACTAGAAAAATGAATCTTCAGAAAATCCATCGCAAAACTCAAATTAAATAAAGTTCATTACCTCCAGAACAATTCTAGAGAATTTCAATTCTTAACTCAATAAAGATCCAAATGTCACTTGATGAATCGAAAATACATTGGAAATGTCAAATCATAAATAAATAGTAGAAATGCAGGATTTAGTTGTTGGTAGAGGATTTAAGAAAATTCCTGGAATGACCTCAGGAAGGGCAATCCAGTTATTATGTACGAGAGATGTGCAGCAAAGGTGAGAGAGAGCTCCAACAAGCCGACCCAATTATGGAGTGTCTTGGTGAGAAGCGTCTCAACATGTCGTCCTTTTTTGTTCAATGTCTTTCGCATTAATCAAGATTTGATATGCTTGGGTACTCGAAAGTGTAACAACACAAACAGAGAGAAAAGCAATGTAAACTTGCAAACGTACAACCTGACATACACGCTTGCCATTTACCTTTGCTTTGTTGTATTTGTTGTGTTTTTAGCACCTTCACACAAACCCCCTCCACCTCACATCTTTCCCCAATACAATCACTGCTCACAACTTGGAACCTCCAAACGAACCATCTCAATATGTATTAATGAGCTTGACATTGAAGGTCAGGCCTGTGTTGCACTTGTTCTTTTGTTGTGTTTTTACTTTTCTTCCAATGATTCTGCCCCCACTCCCCCCTATCCCTAAATTTGCCAACTCTGGGAACCTAATATATCCTTCCAAATTCTGCTCAGAGCTGCCCCAACCAGAATCTCTTAATCAACCTCAAACCAAAGTATGTATTTCTACAAATGTACCCAATAGTTTAAAACATTTATTAATTGGCTCCTACATGCTCAGCATTGTAAGTACTGCATGTAGTTGGTGATTGTCATGTTGGTGAAGGCCCATGTGTACTCTCGACAGAGTACTCGGGTGTTCATAGCAGATCATGACCTATTTCTGTGACTAAGCACCAGTCCAGGACATGTCTCAACTCCCGAGTAAAGTGCGGGATCTTCCGCCTGAGCATGGAATCAAACTTAAACAACTGAGGGGAATGTGAGGCTGTACGCAACCAACCACTCCACCATCACTCTGCTGATCTGGAATTGATTAGAAACTGGTCTGATGAATGGAACACATCTTTCAATCATAGCCGATCCTACGGTCATCCTATTGCTCCAGAAGGATCATCAAATGCACCTATCTATTTCACGGTCAACCTATATATTTCCACGTAAGATGTTCCGGTCACTTGAACTTCTACGACTCATTAGTCATGACCTCTCCTGGGCTGACCCTGTAGCAAGGCTGGCCACCAAAGGCCAGCTTAACAAGAGACTGGGCATACTTTGTCGATCCAAGTCAATTATTGAAAAATCAGAATGACTCTCAGCTAACAAGGCCTTTGGCCAAAGCTCAATGGTGTACTGCTCTCCCCTCTGAGTCTCTCCGAGATTCTGTGAAATCCGAAGCTCCCAACATTATTGGAATCTCCCAGGATGCACAGGACAATCAAAGCACAAGGTCTAATGCTCTCACATTGCAGGCAGGTTGGTGGCATCTATGTTCGTTGTTTTCTTTTTTACTTCCATTCCTCCAGTCAAGCTCCCTCTGCTCTTTCAGCACTCCAACCATTCCCAACTCCTCCAGGATGAAGGTGTTCTTCCATAAACCCCCTTTTGGTTCAACTCCCAAAATCTAGGCTTATCACACACCCACACTATTTCTTTTTCTCTTTTCTCCTGTTTTACTCGCATGAACCCTACCTAACTCGACACTCACACAAACATGTTCCCTGCCCTTCTCTCTCCTCATTCTTGCATTTGTTGCATTGAACTGCTGCCCCAAATGCCATGGCTTTTGTGCCCTCTGTACCTTTCCTCTTTCATGAGCCCAAATAGAAAGCTGATCGTTGTACGTGAAACAAATACTGTATTTGAAAAAAAAAAAAAAGATTGTTATTATTTCTGGCAGTAATATTTATGTTAAGGAATAGCGACACTGCAAAAGGAGAACGGGTAGCAGCAATGCATTTCAAAAGAAAGAGGCAAAGTATAACTTTCAAAATACGTCGGCAGCCTCGGAATGGGCTGCCATCTCAAAAGCTGCAGGTTCCAATCTAGATGAAGGCAGCAGTTGGAAGGATTTGGATTTTAGACTTCTATAAACTCAGTTAGTCTTGCAGGAACAGTACTGTACAATGCTGCTACTGGATTATCAGTAAAAGCCAACCTGGCTCACAAATGATCCTTAGGGAGGAGGCAGTCAATCTGCCCCACCTTGTAAATTATCTTGAGGTGACACCCTCACTGCATGCATTTTGGTTGATTCATAATGCCCTCAACAAAACGTTTACTGGGCACTAAAATGCTACCGATGAAAAGTTGCCAGCGGAAAAAATCCTCCGAAAACCTCACACTAAAATACGCAATTTGGTGTGTGAATATGGTGTTGGGCTAGCTAGCGCTGGGCTAGCTAGCAACAGCCCTGGTGTTGGGCTAGTGGCTAGGGTGCCAGCTTAGGATCCTAGGATCCTGGGTTCGAATCCCGGTCGATCGCTGAATTAACGTCAGGGGGGTTGACTCAGCCTGTCATCCTTCCGAGGTCGGCAAATTGAGTACCAGTTCACTGGTAATTCCCTGTTTGTCGTAAAAAGGCGACAAAAAGGGTTGGCGGCAGGAAGGGCATCCAGCCGTAAAACATTGCTTCAAAAAGGGAACCAAAAAACAACAACCACGGTCCCCGAAAAAGGCCAACCCCCGCTTGCGGGGAAAAATGGCCTCTAAAGGTGGTTTTAAAAATTTTTTTTTATCAGTCTGTCTGTCTGTCTGTCTGTGACAATTTTGACTGCAATACATTTGGTCGCTACTTATCCAATCACAACCAAACATGACATGGAGAATAAGCGCTTTAACTTCCACTCCACCCAAAATGGGGTTTTCCCCACAAAGGGGGTTGCGTGTTAATGTGTATATCCGTGTTAAGATAGCTTTATTGTGGCGTTTTCCAAGGCCGCTTATAAAAACAAAGGTAAACAATAAATATAGCAGCAAAATATTAATATTAATACAAAATAATATCAATACTGATAAATATCCCGTCTCACCAAGCGGTTTTCCCTCCTTGAACAAGTGCTGTGTTAACGTAAATAAATAGCTAATCGTGCTGTTTTGGTGGGAACAACCATACCAGAGGTAAAAATTAATATCAACCACAAACATGTTTAAGTATCTTTTGAAACGGTTGCTCTTGCTGTTTAACATGAAATTCAAAGGGAGGAAACCCGGGGTATGTTTAGTTACGAAGCAGCTAGCTAGCGCTAGCCAAGTCAGCCATTCCTTATCAATGGTTTTGAATGGTGCATTTTCTCGAATGCTTAAACAACTTGGCGAGCGCTCAAACAAAAAACTTGGAAAAGAAACACACCCCTGATGTTCTTGAAGCCTGACCCGAGATCTACTGTAATCTATATACACCAGAGAAGAATGGTCCTTCCTTCCACTCCCGTAAGGAAAAGGTGTCCTAGTATGGAGAAAACAGCAGGACGCCAGCAGAACAGCAAACAGATGTTGTACAGCTCCATGGCTATTTTAGCTTTATGCATAAACGTGGTCACGTTTGTACTTTGTCAACTTATCATTCCAATGCAATAGTAAGAGGGGGAAATGGCTCAATTACATGGTGCATGTCAAGCCTGTGTTTATGGGATTAGCTTGCAGTGAATTCTCAAAGCAGAGGCTCTTTAAAACTCGGGCAGGGAAGATGTGCAATTTGTCAACCCAAATCAAAGTCATTCCATCCCAGAGAAATAGGCCGACACAACGGAGAGTAGGAAATCTGGGATGTGCAGAAAAAGCGAACATAAATTCCATTAGTTTGGACACTTTGAAATGCATTTTAAATCTCCGACTGTCAAGAAAACCAAGCGGCAACAAGGACATTTTCCCCAGCGAAACCAGATTACGCGTTCGCCTAATGTGGCTTTTCATTTATCATCCAATTTGCGCATGACACGAAGGATTATGATCATAAGCTGGAATTATGAGGTGCAAAAACACCGCTTCTCACAATATTGCAGAACTTGTGCATGTAAAGTAAAAATACCAGGGTAGGAATCAAATCTTGCAATCCTATAAATAAGATGCTTGCAAGAGTCCTAATGCATAACAACAGTATTTCAATATAGACAGTATTGGTAATAATTGGTTATGGAAACAGGAAAAATGGCATAAGATGCAAATATGTAATAAACTAGAACAACACTCTTCAACGTCACGACGTCGATCGATATGCCTCTGCCCACATGATTACATCATGATAATACTTGTACCAAGTTTTAATTTAAATCCCTTCAGCTGTTCACAAGTTATCACATTTTTACCTGACATGGCTTCTGACATTTAGCCTTTGACCTTGGGACCCCAAAATCTAATCATTTCATCTTTACATCATTGTACATTTCTGTACCACGTTTGAATTAGAGCACTTCAGCCATTCACAAGATATAGAACTATTACAGACTATGACCTTCGACCACTTGACCCAAAATTTAATCAGTTCATGTTTACATCATTATACATACATTTACCAAGTTTGAATTAGATCACTTCAGCCGTTTTTGTTTTTTTTGTATACTGAATCGAGGCTCATGAAAGAGCTGATATTTATTTCACAAACAAATCAACCAGACAAACAAAATATATAAAAAGAGGGAGCGGAAGACAAGAGAAGGGGAAGCACACAAACACTTGAGAGCACACAACATTTAAGAGCAGGGAGATGTGTGGGAGGGAGAGGGCTTGGGGGGAGGAGGCGTGGGAAGGGGAGGGGGGGGAAATTCTCAAGTTCTCAAGCCGTTCTCAAGTTATAGACCTATTACGTACTTTGACTTTGACCTTTGACCCCAAAGTCTAATCAGTTAATCTTTACATTATTATGCATACCTGTACCAAGTTTGAATTAGATCACTTCAGCCGTTCTCAAGTTATAGACCTATTAAGGACTTTGACCTTTGACCTCTTGACCCAAAATTTAATCAGTTCATGTTTACATCATTATACATACCTGTACAAAGTTTGAATTAGATCACTTCAGCCGTTCTAAAGTTATAGACCGATTACAGACTTTGACCTTTGACCTCTTGACCCCAAAATCTAATCAGTTCATCTTTACATCATTCTACACAACTGTACCAAATTCGATCAGAATCCCATCATTGGTTCACAAATTATCACGGTAACAGGACTTTTTTTTACCTAACATGACCTCTGACCTATGGCCTTTGACCTCGTGACCCCAAAATCTAATCAATTAATCTTTACCTCATTATACATACCTGCTTGACTAAGATCCCTTGAGCAGTTCTCAAGTCATCACGGGAACGAAAACCTATCACGGATGGACGGACCGGACAGATGGACAACCTGAAAACATAATGCCTACGGCGACTTTGTCGCTGGAGGCATAAAAACGCATCTCATGCAAGTAGGCAAGTGTTAATCAATAAATCAACAAGTACAAAAAGTTTTAATTAAAACAAAAGCCGCGTCGATGTTACACAATGCCTAGATGCAGCTGTGCCTATAACGTCGATGTTATAGGCACAGGACATTCCTATTGATTCGATTACTTGATGTTATTTTTGTGCAAAGTGAAAATATATCTCGGAAATTTCCCGTGTGTGGCGACGAATTTTTAATATATCTCGGCATTTTACCATCTGTTATTTCAGGCGGTGTATGACTGACCATGCCGCGATTTAAAAAAAAAAAATCTCGGCAATTTCCCGTGTGTGGCGACACGTGAACGAAGCTATGCTCCTCTCTCCACATTATTGTGACGACGTATAAATTAAATATTTCATCGTGACGATTGTCATCAAATGGACGAATTTTTAATATATCTCGGCATTTTCCCGTCTGTTATTTCGGGCGGTGTATGACTGACCATGCCGCAATTTAAACAAAATATATATATCTCGGCATTTTCCCGTCTCTTATTTCGGGCGGTGTATGACTGACCATGCCGCAATTAAAAAAAAAAAAATCTCAATGGACTTGAAGTTACAGGCCTTTGAGAATTCATTTCGTTCTATAAAGGGCAACTTTCATCGGATTTTCTTCCCGTTTTTTTTCAACCGAGTCTAAAACTATGTTAGCGACTGTGAAAAATGAAATGATATATCGAATTTGATTTGAAATAAAACTGTGTGAGAGAGGAAGACACCACGGGCCTACAAAACAGGCCTCAAAGCTATGCGAGTTAATAAAATGGTGGATATTTGTTTATATGAAGGCTCTCCCAGAATGGGTGGAGCTATGGTTCCCAGAATGGGTGGAGCTTTGAGGTTTTGTCTTCTCTGCAAGAACAAGAAGAAGAAGAAGAAGAGGAGGAAGAAGAACAACAACAACAACAGCAGAGGGCACTCTTTGAGCAGCATCTGCGACGCGGCTAAAAATATCCTTTGTAGCCACATCACTTGATCACTGTCATGTCCAAATATTAGCTTCCTAGCTCAAAAGGTGCCTGTGATATTGCCCATGAGAAATAAAATAAATAAATAATTAATATTGAAAATAAATAAATAATAATCAAAAAAAATGAAATAATTAATCAATTCGCTAATATAACACATAAACCACCACCATTTCATCAGAATCTGTAACTTTAAAGAAATTAATTAATTAAGTCATTCATCTAATAATTAAATAATTAATCGATTAATTAATTAATCAATAAATTAAAAATACCCTTTACAGCCAAATAACATGGTCATTGTCATGTCCAAATATCAGCTTCCTAGCTCAAAAGGTGCCTGAGATATTGCCCAGATGAGAAATAAAAAAACAAATAAATAATTAATAATGAAAATAAATAAATAATAATCATAAAAAATTTAACAATTAATCAATTTGCTAATAGAACACATAAACCACCACCATTTCATCAGAATCTGAAACTCAAAAAAAAAAAAGTAGTCATTAATCGAATAATTAAATAATTAATCGATTAATTAATCAATTGATGAATCACTAAATCAAAAATAGCCTTTGCAGCCAAATCACTTGGTCATTGGCATGTCCAAATATCAGCTTCCTCACTCAAAAGGTGCCTGAGATAATGGCCAGAAGAGATAGGAAATGTATAAGTACTGAATTAATCGCTAATAATAAAATAACTCATCAATTAATCGATTAATCAAAAAACAAAAAATACCGTTTTTGACAAAGGACTTGCTCACTATTGTGCCGAAATTTCAGCTTCCTAGCTCAAAGGATGGCTGAGATATCGCCCGGAAAACCAAGTAAACAGACAAGTACAGATACATTCAAAGTACACCGCCCCCATGCTAAATAATTAAATATCCTACAGCGCGGCATTGCCGGGGCGCCTCAGGCGCCCGGCAATACCGCAGTGCAGCTCACAGAGGCTGCATTGGGAGGGAGAGGTGTACAATAATTGATTGATTAATTGTATAATTAAAATCAATAAAAGATTATCACAAAATATTTTCTTAATCAATTGGCTAATAGCATAACTGAACCACTAGTGCTTCATCTGAAGATGTATCTTTTAGAAATTTAATAAAATAAGTCATTAATAAAAAATTAAATAATTGATTAATCAATAAATAAATTAATCGATTAATAAATAAATAATTAATCGATTAAATGATTAATCAATAAATCAAAAATATCCTTGATAGCCACATCACTTGGTCACTGTCATGTCCAAATATTAGCTTCCCAGCTCAAAAGGTGCCTGAGATATTGGCCAAATGAGAAAGAAAATAAATAAATGATTAATAATGAAAATAAATAAATAATAATCATTAAAAAATTAAATTATTAATCAATTCTGTCACAGAACACATAAACCACCACCATTTCATCAGATTCTGTAACTTAAAAAAAAAAGTTTTGGGGCGTTAATCGAATAATTAAATAATTAAGCTATTAATTGATTAATTGATTAATTAATAAATCAAAAATAGCCTTTGCAGCCAAATCACCTGGTCATTGGCATGTCCAAATATCAGCTTCCGAACTCAAAAGGTGCCTGAGATAATGGTCAGAAGAGAAAGGAAATTTGATTAATTAAATAAGTACTTAATTAATCACTAATAATTAAATAACTCATCAATTAATTGATTAATCAAAAAACAAAAAATACAGTTTTTGACAAAGGACTTGCTCACTTTCGTGCCGAAATTTCAGCTTCCTAGCTCAAAGGATGGCTGAGATATTGCCTGGACAAACAAACAAACAAACAAACAAACAAGAAAACAACCAGAGTAAAAACTGAGTACTCCCTTTCAGCGTGCGTCACTGCCGAGCCCCCTTCAGTGCCCGGCAATGACGTTTTGCAATGCCTGGAGATGGCATCGGAAAGGAGCGGTGTACAACAAGAAAGCAAGAAAACAACCAGAATGAAAACCGAGTACTCCCTTTCAGCGTGCGTCATTGCCGAGCCCACTTAGGTGTCCGGCAATGACGTTATGCAGCGCCTGGAGATGGCATAGGAAAGGAGCAGCGTACAACAGGCAGCAGAAATGAAATAGTGGAATGTCGAAACCAGGAAAAAGGTGCTCTTTACAAATGCGTCCCAGTTCGAACTGTTTGGCAATAATGAACGGCGGATCAGGGAGCGAATAATTGTTCGAAGGCGGATCAGGGAGCGGTAAAACAGTCAGTGTATAACACCGACAGTAAAGCACAGGAGTGGATCAATGCTAGTGTGGGGCTGCATCTCAGCCAAGGGTGTTGAACATTTAAATAAAATCAAAGGTTAGACTCATTACCGACAGGTGTGGGCAGGTTTTGATACATCAAGCCATTCTCTCAGGAACATGTCATTGGGTGGAGATTCATCTTCAAACAAGACAATGACCCCAAACATACAGGCAATGTGGCAAAAAAAACGAACAGGGACATAAATAAGTTGAAGAAACACTCGCAAAGATGGCTTGGCCTGCACAAAGTCCCAATTTTATCATCATTGAGACGATATGAGAATATGGATACTGAGAAAATTCCAATGTAACCAAACATTGTGGATCAATTGTGGAAGGTGCTATAGGATATTTAGAACAACATTACACAGTGATACATTGATAAATTGCATGGAAGCATGAACACAAGGCATCATGCTCTCTAAATATAACAATTTTGTTTTGTACATGTCAGAAAAAAAACCCATTAAAAAACTAGAACAATGCGACCGTCACCAATATTCCTCCACATAGTCCAACAACGGGTAGATGCCCTTGTTCATGGTCCTAAAAACAAGTAAATGAAAAAACATGTTTTAAGGCTACACACTTATTTTTTTAAAGAAATTTTAAACCAATTTTTGGGGGGGGGGGGGGGGGAGTTATTACATTTTGATGGATGAAAATGTAAAAGAAAGGAGGACTATGGGCCAAATTTCAGCTCTCCAGGACGTATGGAACCTTGAAAATGAACAGCTCAAAGATTTGAAACGGGACAAACAAACAAAGTTAAGATGAAGTTAAATAAAAGTGTGCAATAAACAAGTTCGATTTAAATCCCTTGGGCTGTTTTCAAGTATCACATTTTCACCAGCCATGATAGGTTTCACATCGATCGTTGAAGCAGTTTCAGAGAAGGGATTTTTTATAAATATCGGCTTTCAAGCTAATATGGCATATGGCTGCTACACCACGTGACATATGACCTTTAAAAATGTACACTTTGCATATGTATTGGTAGGGGATCACGTTTGTGAAGTTTAGTGTTGATCTGATTAGGTTCGTTTTTCTATCCAATATGGCTGCCAAACCACGTGACCTACGACATCATTTTCAAATTATATGTAACAATGGTGTTGGATGATATTTGTAAAATTTCGCATCGAGAGGGTAAGCAGTTTCAGAGATATAATTATTTAATATTTCCTTCAATCCAATATGGCTGCCACACCATGTGACCAATGACGTTTTCGTGGCCATCATTTAATCGCCAAGCCTAGTCAATGACACGTAAAGTTTTGAGTCAATCGATTTGGTGGTTTGGCAGAAGATGCTTTTTTAAGGTTTTAGGTTAAATCCAATATGGCTGCCAAACTAAGTGACCCATAATGTCATGTTTAATATTTCAAAACAAATGTCATAGATCTTATGCATGTAATTTCAGATTTTTAAGATAAGGAATTCAATTAAAACATTTTTGGCTGGTATACCACTTCACCTCTGATGTCATCATTATCATGCTTTTGTTCCGCATTGGGAGTACTTGACAATGTGCCAAGTTTAAAATGTGTCAATTGAGCGGTTTCCGAGAAATAATTTTTATAATTTTTGCGTTCAATCAAAGCTGGCTGCCATGCCATACGTTGTCATGAAAACACATACCACGTATGACATCACAGTTGTCATGAAAACTTTCTGCAGAGGTGTCACTCCCACCCTGTAAGTTTCGTCTCAATCGGACATATGGTTGCTGAGAAAAACGAGGTTTAGCCCGTATGGATGGACTGACCGACAACCCGAAAACACAAGCGTTACGCCTAGGTCCCCCGTCGGGGAAGTGATGTGAGTTGACAAAGTGGACGACGCAGAAAACATGCTATGATATGATATTTCGCTGACAAGCTTCAGACATACATGGAGGCGGCCATCTTGGATTTTGATGTGGCGACCCAATTTTCAATAGCGTTCTTCCTTATGCCTAGATACACCCACACACCAGATGAGAAGTTGGTACTTCCCTTATTTTTCAAGATATTCCGCTCACAAGGTTCAGACATATATGGCGGTGGCCATCTTGGATTTTGACGTGGCGACCCAATTTTAAATAGGTTTCTTCCTTATGCCTAGATACACCCACAGACCAGATTAGAAGTTGGTACTTCGCTTATTTTTCAAGATATTTCGCTCACAAGGTTCAGACATATATATGGTGGCGGCCATCTTGGATTTTGACGTGGCGACCCAATTTCCAATAGCGTTCTTCCTTTTGCCTAGATACACCTACACACCAGATTAGAAGTTGGTACTTCGCTTATTTTTCAAGATATTCAGCTCACAAGGTTCAGACATACATGGCGGCGGCCATCTTGGATTTTGACGTGGCGACCCAATTTTCAATAGCGTTCTTCCTTATGCCTAGATACACCCACACGCCAGATTAGAAGTTGGTACTTCGCTTATTTTTCAAGATATTCCGCTCACAAGGTTCAGACATACATGGCATCAGACATACATGGTGGCGGCCATCTTGGATTTTGACGTGGGTTGCACCCACACACCAAATTCGAATGCGGTCCTTCGCTTACACACGCATGCACGCACGTCCGCACGCACGCACGGACGGACACACGGAAGGAGGGGAAAACCATAGTCCCCCTTTCGCTCCGCGGTGCGACGGGGGACAATAATGCCTCCGGCCACCTTCGGGGACGGAGGAATAACTAGAACGACACTTGGTGGAGAACATACCTCCACCAGGCTGAACAGTTTATGTTTTGTATTCCAATGATAGGCCTGATCAGGATCCGGAGCGTACCCAAAATCGAATCGGCTTGTTCGTGTCACCTACCCAACTCATCCACCTAATTTAGTGGATCTGTCCATAATTTTTTAGTGGATCACCTGAAAACATTTGTCCATCATTTTTTGAGATATCGATTTTAGTCCTATCTCACAATGGTGAAGAATCGTTCTCGTATCTGGATCCTGATTCAGATCTTTGCAAAAATCAATTCGTCCTTGTTACACAACTTTGAGATATCCTTCTCACAGAAAAACAAACAGACAGACAGGAGTGAAAACATAACCTCTGTGCACCTTCTATGGCGGAGGTAACGACCTCAACACAGCCTTTCCATGAGGAACCTTAATATACCTTAAAACGGTTCTGAGAGTATTGGCACACTTGAAACCCCAATCAGTTACTCTCCAACAGTCGACGCTAAAATGAGCTTCAAATGTTCCGCCAAATCAACATTTTTAGTACTCATCATCGAGCCTCGTGGAAGAGCTCGAGCAGAAGATGGGTGAACAAGCACGGTCTTATTTCACATAATGCTTCCAATTATTTCTTCACAAGTGTATTCAAGTCTCTCTCAAACCTTCGCAGCATTATCAGTAACTAGGGCATGCCCGTACTATATATATATCTAAAAGTATATCCCCCCCCCTCTATTTACATGCAATGGTTTGGTCCAAAGCGAACGGCTTGCGAGTACGGTGACAATCCCCCCCCCTCTATTTACATGAAATGGTTTGGTCCAAAGCGAACGGCTTGCGAGTACGGTGACAATCCCCCCCCTCTATTTACATGAAATGGTTTGGCCCAAAGCGAACGGCTTGCGAGTACGGTGACAATCCCCCCCCCCCCCCCCCCCCCTCTATTTACATGAAATGGTTTGGTCCAAAGCTAACGGCTTGCGGAGTTTGGTAAAGAATAAAAGAAATCGCCATCGCGTGCACAAACACGCAGGAAAGCGAATGAATCGCAAATTAGTTTTAATTAGTTTTAAAACATAGTTTAACGCCCGAGCGAGTTTAACGCAATCGCAAATCGCATCGCAAAGCGAAAGAATCGCAAATTAGTTTTAATTAGTTTTAAAACATTGTTTAACGCCAACATAGCGCCAACATAGTTTGCCGACGGGAAATAAATGAATACGCTCTCAAATGTGCCATCCGAGGCAGAGTCTGTTCGCCACGTTCGGCACACGTGATAGCTCGCTGCTCTCTGATTGGTTGAATCGTTTTTTGGACATAGCTCGGTAACTACTTCTCCGATTAATATGAAACCTTGAAAAGGCACATCCTCGGGTCCCCAGCAATATACGTGGCAAGTTTCAAGTATATCGGACCGGTAGTTGTCGAGAAACAGCAGTCACAGACAAACATACAAACATACATACAAACATACACACAGAGATTAGTGGAATTATAGATAGATTAACGACTCAACAATACTTTCTAAAAACCGCCCAATGGACCTAAGAGGAATCTCAGGTGAATGCTATGTCTCCTCGAAATGTTCCTATTCAATAATAAATGACTATTAGCAAAGAACAACACTCGCGACTACAGTTAATGAACTTAAATCGCACGTCTCAAAAAGAAAAAAAAATCGAGCTTATTGACAAACTGAACAATGATCAATCACTTACCCAGCGACTGATTATCTATGGACACATTGAATTCATAAAACTAAATACCAACGAGCATTTTTCAGGACCTGCCCAAATGTCTCAAGATACGTCAATAGCCCTTGGTAATTAGGCTGAGATATGGCCATCTTACGTGAGATGAACTAATGAAGCCTTTCCAGATGGATATACCCCAAGGGTCAGTTGCATAACAGCCTGCTGCCCTCCTCACGTTGATCGCTGTCCGAACCATTAACCAGTCCATCCTGTTCACAGATGCCTAGTGAGGCAAATTATTCCAATTAGGATTGCTTGAAACTTTCTGGTGTTGGAGAGGAAATTTCACTGAATGTTAACTTCAATTTTCTCCCAAAAGCTGACAATAAGTATTACATGGGCGAGAGTGTCAGAAACCATATCGCGCCCACATTAATAGTGTTGCCATTAGGAATTTAGTGACTCGTAATAAGTGTGTGTGTATATATATATCCACCGATCTGGGCTTTATGGCAGAGTGGCCAGACGGAAGCCAAACAGATCAATCTTGGTTTCATCAGACCACAGAATCTTGTTTCTCACAGTCTGAGAGTCCTTTAGGTGCTTTTTTGCAAACTCCAAGCGTGCTTTCATGTGTCTTTCACTGAAGAGAGTCTTCCGTCTGGCCACTCTGCCATAAAGCCCAGATCGGTGGGGTGTTGCAGTTTTTGTTGTCCTTCTGGACGTTTCTCCCATCTCCACACAGGATCTCTGGAGCTCAGCCAGAGTGACCATCGGGTTCTTGGTCACCTCTCTTACCAAGACCCTTCTCCCCCGATTGCTCAGTTTGGCCGGGCGGCCAGCTCTAGGAAGAGTCCTGGTTGTTCCAAACTTCTTCCATTTAAGAATCATGGAGGCCACTGTGCTCTTGGGAACCTTCAATGCAGCAGAAATATGTTTGTAGGCTTCCCCAGATCTGTGCCTCGACACAATTCTGTCTCTGAGCTCTGCAGGCAGTTCCTTCGACCTCATGGCTTGGTTTTTGCTCTGATATGCATTGTCAGCTGTGAGACCTTATATAGACAGGTGTGTGCCTTTCCAAATCATGTCCAATCAATTTAATTTACCACAGGTCGACTCCAATCAAGGTGTAGAAACATCTCAAAGATGGTCAAGAGAAATGGGAGGGACCCTGAGCTAAATTTCAAGTGTCATAGCAAAGGGTCTGAATACTTATGTCAATGTGAAATTTCAGTTTTTTCTTTTTAATAAATTTGCAAAACTTTCTAAAATCCTGTTTTCTCTTTGTCATTATGGGGTATTGAGTGGCGATTGATGAGGGAAAAAATGAATTTCAACGATTTCAACATAAGGCTGCAACATAACAAAATGTGAAAAAAGTGAAGGGGTCTAAATACTTTCTGAATGCACTGTACACACACACACACACACACACACACACACACACACACACACACACACACACACACACACACACACACACACACACACACACACACACACACACACACACACACACACACACACACACACACACACACACACACACACACACACACACACACACACACACACGTTCTGAATGCACTGTATGTATTTATGTGTGTATATGTGTATATATATATATATGTATATATATATATATATATATATATATATAAATATATATATATATATATATATATATATATATATATATATATATATATATATATATATATATATATATATACCACCAGCCATGCATAAAGCAGCTGTGCGTATTGTTACGGATTCGTAACTTCCGTTGTTGTGGTTTTCATCCACTGTAAACATTTTTGAATCCATGTACTATTATTGTTGTCATTTAAGGAAAATAGAGATTACTATTTTCAAAAGGAAAAAAAAGTTAAGGTTTAAAATGAAACTGGAACCGGACGACGACGAAGAGGAAGAGGAGGAAGTAGAGAAGGCGGAGCCGAGTGAGTCGGACAAGAAGCTGAGCTGCTTATAGGTCCCGAGCGAACGTTGACGAACAAGGGTCACGTGTGAAATTTAGGTTTCCTGGGAAAGGGATTCCTGCGACAGAGTTGTTATCACTGTGACAGATAAACCTGCGTGACAGGTTTTGCGGTTGATTCCGGAGAGAATCATCGGAGTGCCGTTACGCCACGAGAACGGGCCGTCGGCCATTTTTACTTCGCGCAGAATTTGCGCTTCGCTCAAGGTTTTTCACCTTGCTTTAACCATTTTCACCGCATTCAGACGTTAATCTGGTGTGTGTGTGTGTAATGTGGCTTTTGAGTGGGAAATCTGCGGTTCGCCGATTGGGGGCCAAGGAACATCCATACCCGAGGGTGTGATTTCCCAGTCGCCTTGAGGGCACCTTTGCGCAGCTTTGGCAGCGTGACTGACTGTCATCCGAACGGGATTCTGGTCTCGATCAGACATCGTTCTGACGATCACTGGAGCGGACCGACTTTGGCTTGATGCCGGAATAGAGACATTGGGAATGTTCTGGTTTCACTCACTTGGAGCACAGTGAGTTACCTTGTACGAAACTGATGGTACCATCATAGGAAGGATATATTGGTTGTACAATTGATTACTATTATTTTTTGTGCTGTTAATATTCTTGTGTGATCTTAATACAATACTTGTTTGTTGGTAACTTGTTACTTGTTTGATTGGTGTGGTTTTGCCATTGATCTAAGACAGACAGAATAACACATCTTTCTGCCGTGATTCCTCTCGGGGCTCAGAAGTACACCGTGACCGGGGTTTGGGGAGGAGCACGTTCCAGAAATTGGGGGCTCGTCCAGGATTAAATTCCCCAACACTCGTCCGGGATAGGATTCCCGAACATTCCCAAAATTACCAAATTTGGAGTTTTTCTAACATTCCCAAATTTGTCTTTAAAAAAATTAAAATTTTTGTGTGAAGGTTATAACAGGTGCTAACTAATAGTCACCATGGTGTTTGACGCAGAAAAGTTTGCGGCATCCCCTAATGAGGCACAGTTCCAAGCGTTAAAAAGATCGGAACTCTTGATATTGGCCAAATATTTTAACTTGGAGGTCCGAGTTAATATGAAGAAAGCAGAGATGCAGACATTGGTGGTAGAATCTCTGGTGGGACAAGGAGCATGGAAAGAGGTAGCCTTGGATTTGTTACCCGAGGAAAAAGAAAATATGGAGGTCCGGAAAATGGAGATGCAACTGCAGAGCCAGGAAAGGTTAAAAGCAGAGGAAAGGAAAGCAGAAAAGGAAAGAGCAGAACAGGAACGAGAACTCGAGGAAAGGAGAGCTGAGGAAGAAAGAAGAGCAGAGGAAAGAGCAGAGGAAATGAGAGCCGAAAGGGAGTTAAAGGAACGTGACATGGAGTATCAGAAGGAACTTGAACTCAAGGAGCTGGAATTACTGGGAGAACGGAGAGAAGTAGTATCCATGCCGGCTAGTTCGACAACTAGTCAGAACACTTGGGATGTTGGTCGGCATGTGAGGCTGGTTCCACCCTTCAATGAAAAGGAGGCCGCCAAGTTTTTTTTACACTTTGAGAAAGTGGCTCAAATGTTAAAATGGCCTGTGGGGTCCTGGACTATGTTAGTGCAAAGTGTTCTGATGGGTAAAGCTCAAGATATCTATTCGGCTTTACCGATTGACCAATGTGCAGATTATGAGATAGTGAAGAAAACCATTCTCAAAGCCTCTGAATTGGTCCCTGAAGCTTACCGGCAAAAATTCAGGAATGCCAGGAAGAGGGAGTTTGAGACCCATGTGGAGTTTGCCAGAATGAAGGAAACCATGTTTGATCGGTGGTGTGACTCGAAGGGGCTTGGGAAAGACTTCAACCTGTTGCGACATTTGATCTTGGTGGAGGAATCCAAACAGTGTGTCCACGCGGACATTAAAGTACATCTGGATGAAAAGAAAGTACCAGAGTTGTATGAGGCAGCAACCGTGGCAGATGACTATGCCTTGACACACAGGATGGGGTTCCACAAACCTAACTTCCCACCTCGAGTTAGCCAGGGGAGTTATGGTAAATCAGGTGCGGAGAACAAATATTCATGGAGGCGGCCGAGAGAGGACTATGGGGACGAATCTGATACCGCGATTTTTAGGGATCAGAAGACTACAGTTCCAAGACAGACTTATCTTCCGGGGGGCCCGAGGCAGACCACGAGTTTTTCCTCCGGGCTTACTTGCGCTTTTTGCAAGAAACCTGGGCATTTGATGTCCCAATGTTACGCCCTGAAAAGGAAAAATCAGGAGCGCAGTCAAACTAGTGCAACTCCGAATGCATTGGCAAATGCGAGAAATCGTCCTTGGAGGACAGTGCCTTGTGAAGGTTCCCATGCCAAAGTTACGGCATCACAGAACGACCTTGTTCAAGAGGGTTACAAACCTTTTATTTCAGAGGGGTTTGTGTCACTGGATGGAGAATTAACGAACCAGAGACCTGTTAGCGTAATGAGGGACACAGGAGCACATCAATCTTTGATGCTTGAGGGCATTTTACCATCGTTAGAGAAGACGGCAACTGGTGTTAGTGTTCTTTTACAGGGGGTTGGTGGCTATGTTAAAGCTCCTCTTCATGTCATCCATTTGAAATCTGATTTGGTGTCAGGACCGGTCACCGCAGGTTTACAAGCCACTCTTCCTGTAAAGGAAATCTCTTTTGTTATCGGGAATGATTTGGCCGGTGGTCGAGTTTCTGGTAATCCGATGTTTATTGAAAAGCCTAGTATGTAAAATAACACCGCACAGTTAGAGCAGGAGATTCCGGGTATCTTTCCATCCTGTGCCGTGACTCATGCTATGGGTAGAAAACGCTCTGAAAAGAAGGAGAAGGTACTGACGTCACGCTTTGCAAAGGCACGTCTTGTCAAGTACCCGGAAACTAAGTGTCAGCACACACAAGTCATGGATGGAGGCAATGTTGACAAGCTCTTTGTAGGTGGACTGAACGTTGACACAAGTGAAGATGTTCTGGACTCTATCTTTGGCAAATATGGACCACTCTTGGAAGTGCTGCTGATGAAAGACAGGGAGACGCAAAAGTCGAGAGGGTTTGGCTTTGTCACGTTTGAAAACACAAAGGACGCCAAAGATGCAGAAAAGGATTTGAATGGCAAGGATTTGGATGGTCGGACCATAACAGTAGAGAAGGCAGGCCATGGGCGTCGAGGGGGCTACAGAGGAGGAAAACGTGGAGGTAGTTTCAGGGGTGGCTATGGCTCCTGGGGTGGGAGTCGTAGTTTTGGTGGCGGCCGCAGGCGTGATTACTACGGAGGGTCCCAGCAGCAGCAGCGCAGTTTTGGTAACTCTCGACGGGATGACTATTACGGTGGTAGCCGAGATGGGGACCGTTACTCACGTGACTACAGCACCCAACTCTACAACCGTGATTATGATTTTTATGATCAAGAGAAGAGTTGGAAGCACTGAGTGCTCAGGAGCAACCGAGCCAAGATTCCTACACGGAATAACCTGTGAACTCCACGTCCCTAAATGCGTCCATGCAGTGAATACTTCCAGGCCTCACCACCCAACCACCATGAAACCTGGCTCTCAGCTCGACCTCCTTCAAAAAGTGCTATAGATTTGCTTTGCTTTGGATTTTTGATCTCAACCCCTTAACCTTCATTCAAAAAATGAAAAATAAAAATCAGAGGTTGATGAGATGGAGTTTGGCTTTGCAGGAGTTCAACTTGGAAATTGAGCATGTAAAGGGCAGGGACAATGTCGTTGCTGATGCTTTATCCAGAGTGAACTAACTTCATTCCTGTAGGTGGTTTGGAAATTCCTGCAAGTGGTTTGGAAGTTTTGTTGCTTTATTTAGGGGAATATTAATTATTGTTGTTCACGTGAATTGATCATTTGGGTATGAGTTTTACTTTTGTTTGTTAAAAGAGTTTTGCCTGCAAAGTTTTCACTATGTTCAAACTTTCTTTCTTGAGGGGGGGAATTGTTATGGATTCGCCACTTCCGTTGTTGTGGTTTTCATCCACTGCAAACATTTTTGATTCCATGTACTATTATTGTTGTCGTTTAAGGGAAATAGAGATTACTATTTTCAAAAGGTAAAAAAAGTTAAGGTTTTAAATGAAACCGGAACTGGACGACGACGAAGAGGAAGAGGAGGAAGTAACGAAGGTGGAGCGAGTGAGTCGGACAAGAAGCCGAGCTGCTTCTAGGTCCTGAGCGAACGTTGGCGAACGAGGGTCACGTGTGAACTTTGGGTTTCCTGGGAAAGGGATTCCTGCGACAGAGTTGTTATCGCTGTGACAGATAAACCTGTGTGACAGGTTTTGCGGTCGATTCCGGAGAGAATCATCGGAGTGCTGTTACGCCACGAGAACGGGCCGTCGGCCATTTTTACCTCGCGCAGGATTTGCGCTTCGCTCAAGGTTTTTCACCTCGCTTTAACCATTTTCACCGCATTCAGACGTTAATCTGGTGTGTGTGTGTAACGTGGATTTTGAGTGGGAAATCTGCGGTTCGCCGATTGGGAGCCGTGGAACGTCTATACCCGAGGGTGTGATTTCCCAGTCGCCTTGAGGGCACCTTTGCGCAGCGTGACTGTGACTGTCATCCGAACGGGATTCTGGTCTCGATTAGACATCGTTCTGACGATCACTGGAGCGGATCGACTTTGGCTAGATGCCGGAATAGAGACATTGGGGAATGTTCTTCTTTTCGCTCACTTGGAACACAGTGAGTTATATTGTACGAACCTGATGGTACCATCATAGGAAATATATATTGGTTGTACAATTGATTACTATTGTTGTTGTACTGTTATTCTTGTGTGATCTTAATACAATACTTGTTTGTTGGTAACAATTGGTGTGGTTTCACCATTGATCTGAGACATACAGAATAACACATCTTTCTGCCGTGACTCCTCTCGCGGCTCGGAGGTACACCGTGACCGGGGTTTGGGGAGGAGCACATAACAGTATGCAAAAAAACACATCTTCCATGAGCCAAAGACATGATCTGATCCAACATTCGCAGCTCTGTGCTTCGCGTTTTTATGGTTTTTGTGGTCGCAAAAAACATCTTCCACCAGCCGTGTGTATAACAGTTCCAAAACATATCTTCCACCAGCCACGCACAAAGCAGAGGTACAAATAAAAAAAAAGCACATCCTCCATGAGCCACGTCCATGACTCTGCTTCTACATTCACAGCCCTGTGCTCAGAGTCGGCGTCATGGGGGGGCATTCGCGGCCATGCCCCCCCCCAATGAGTTATTGTGCCCCCCCACCCCCCACCCACAGGCCAAGCCTTTGGCGCCAAACTTTGCGTTTTATTAATTAATTTATATTTATCATATTAAAAGTCCCTGGTGTTGGGCTAGCGGCTAGGGTGCCGGCTTAGGATCCTAGGATCCTGGGTTCGAATCCCGGTCAATCGCTGAATTAACGCCAGGGGGGTTGACTCAGCCTGTCATCCTTCCGAGGTCGGCAAATTGAGTACCAGTTCACTGGTAATTCCCTGCTTGTCGTTAAAGGCGGCAAAAAGGGTTGGCGTCAGGAAGGGCATCCGGCCGTAAAACATTGCTTCAAAAAGGGGACCGAAAAACAACAACAACCACAGTTCTCGAAAAAGGCCAACCCCCGCTTGCGGGGAAAAATGGCCTCTAAAAGGTGTTTTTTTTTTAAAATCATATTAAAAGTGAAAATCTTTTCGCTAAATGAAATGAAATAAAAACAAAAATAAGAAAAGAACCAAAACACACCCTGTTGGTCATATTTGCATCAGGTCACATTTGAGGAAGCCGTATGCTCATTGACGAGGAGTTTAATAAGGTGTGGGACATGGCCACGGCTGCCAGCGCATCACTGAGACCAGCGATCCCCAAACGGAGACGCAAATCGAACACAAATATGGATGAGTTTGTCGTTATGGGAACTACAGGACACAGGGATGATGACGAAAAAACAGAACTTCAGAGACTGTACTACAACACTATTGATTCAGTGCTTGGAGAGATGGATCACAGATTCAGCGAGCAGAACTCACACTTGGCTAGTGCACTTGTTGCACTGAATCCAGGAAGTGATACATTTCTTGATGTAAAGGCTGTGAAACATATTATGGACCTGTCACGATCGCCTATAATTGAGACAGAGTACGAAGTTGCTAAACAGTTTTTCAGCTCACAAAAACAATCAGCCAATCGAGGGGGATTGGACTATACAGCACATTCTCTCAGAGTACCACACACATCTGATCGGAATGCCCAGTGTACTGACTGCTTTCAAACATGCCTCAACATTTGGCGCTTCCACAGCAATGTGCGAGAATGCATTCTCCACTCTGAGAAACGTATTTTCGGACCACAGACACGCAATGCTCCACAAAAGAAAGGCCCAGTTGGTTCAGCTAGCGTTTGAGAGGGACTTAACCCGAAAATGCGCAACTGAGTGGAAGGACACCATTCTTAGGAGGTTCAGCACCAACACTCGCCACCTGCAACTCTTCCAAAGGTAAGTAAAGCCATGCGTTTAATTCACTTTATGATGCCAGCCTTGGCTTTCATGATTATTACGCAAAATGTTGAATGATTTTTGGGTCTGTCTGCATTTATTCGGTAAGAGTGGAGAAAAATAGTCTATTTCAAATGATGGTCCAATGACACGCACAGTGCAGTGAGTGAAAGAGTGAACTAGTGAAAGAGTGAAAGAGACGTGGATTGCACGTAGGCTATATTTTGTGCAGTGGGGGTGTGTGTGTGTGTGTGTGTGTGTGTGTGTGTGTGTGTGTGTGTGTGTGTGTGTGTGTGTGTGTGTGTGTGTGTGTGTATGTGTGTGTGTGTGTGTATGTGTGTGTGTGTGTGTGTAAGAGAGAGACTTTGCAGCATGTTTTTAAATAAGTGTAACTGGGTTGGTGTGTTGATTGTTGACTGACGGCAAACTCTTATCAAGCATTTACATCATAGATTGAGTTCTCAAACGGCAGTTTGTGCCCCCCTGCGGTTACCCTAATGCCCCCCCGATTAGATTTGTTCTGACACCGACTCTGCCTGTGTTTTACATTTACGCGTTTTTTCAAGGGTGCAAAAAAACCACAATCTTCCATGAGTCACATGCATAACAGTGCCAAAATAATATTTGACCACCCACACAAACCATTTGTCACCAGCTGTGTAAATCATTTGCCATGAGCTGCATGCATAACTGTTCTAAAAGCATCTTTCACGAGTCATGCATAAAGCAGCTACACGTGTGCAAAAAATATCTCCCACCATCATCCCCCACCACTAACGTCTACCACAAACAATGGGCACACTCCTCCCCCCCCCTCCCCCCATTGCACCAATGTCAAAGGGGATGGCATGATCAAACCCATGATGCGCGACCTGAACCCGCGTGCTCGCACACTCTGCTCGTATTTTGGAAGGCCCACAACAAGGCGTGGGTAACAGCTGCCATTTTCATGGATTGGTTCCCCAACTGTTTCGTCCCTCAAGTGGAGAGGTACCTGGCAGAAAATAACCTCTCCTTCAAGGTCCTCCTGCTGGTGGACAAGCTCCTGGACATCCCTAGGGGCTGTAGGTGGCCGATTCAAATGTCGATGTCATCTTCCAGCCCAAAACAACCTCCCTGATCCAACAACTAGACCAAGGGGTGATTTCAACATTTAAAACGTGTTATACCTGTCACACCTTCTGTTGCATATTGGATGTTATGGAATCTGACTCTGACTTGACTGTCGGGAAATGTTGCAAGGAGTTTAACATAGCCCACTGCATCAGTGCCATCAAAGACTTGATGGACGAAACCAAAGCCTCCACCCTCAACGCTTGCTGCGACAATCTATGGTCACAGATAGTCGAAGACTTCAGGGGTTTCCTCAGACACCACAGAAGAAAGGCATACAATTGCCGGGTTGGTACGGAAAGTGGGAGGGGAAGGCTTCGACAACATGAAGCTTGAGGAAATGGAGTCTCTCTCAGTCTCACACGGTGAGGAGCTGACTGAGAAGGAGTTGGAAGACATCATTAAGGCTTCCAAGGAGGAGGACAGTGAAGAGGAGGAAGAGGTGGTGAGGTCCAACCTGACCGTCAAGTTCCTGGCTGAGGTGCTGCAGGATACGAGGTCAGTCGCTGACAGGTTACAAGATGCCGACCCATTGATAGATAGAGCGTACCTTCGGTTCAAGAGGGTGTTGCATGATGTTTTCTGTCATACAAAGAGCTGCACAGAAACCTGCAGCAATCGGCGAAGCAGCTCGTCACCCATTTTTTCGCCCTGGCCCCTCCACCTCAACTTCAACACCTTCAGCGCCCTTGCCTACCTGCATAGCTCATTAGTGATCTCACCTGCGTCCTCATTAGTGATCTCACCTGCATCCTCATAAGTGACCTCACATGGGTCGGTGTCAGCTCTCACCTACGTTGCTTTCGGTGGACGACTCATCAGTACCCTCACCTGCGTCCTCTTCAGAGATGATCATTGAGTTCACTTGATTTTACATCATCTTTGAGCACCATCAAAAGTTACTTAATACTGTACGTACCGTATCTTCAAAAAAAATTGGAAAGAGTCTAGCGGTTGTTGTTATTATTTTACTTGCAAGCATTTTGAATGAAACTGTAATCATGTGCATTCATTTTAATAAAACTTTAAAATTGTCCCTCATGAAACATGAACCGCCAGGAACCTATCCCCCTTTTTCGCATTGAAACAATGCCCCGATATTCGCGGATTCGGCATTCACCACATTTTCCAGGAACACATCTCTCCCACGACTGTTGGAGTCTGGCTGTATGGGCATTTCATGAAATCAAGGTAACAGCAGCGTATATACATTCGGTAATTGGCTTCAGAAATGAACCATTGTGCTGTAGCTTTGAAAAAATTGTCATAAGTACCGACATCGGTCAAAAACAAGAGAATATTTACCACATAATCGGAGAACAGGATGAAAGCTCCCTGGCGAACAATCTCCTCATTGCAAAGGATGTGTTCCACAGGTACAGCAGGAATCTCCGCTGGACTGGGCATCATGAATGGCAGCTTGGATCCCGAGAGGGAGTGTCTCCTACAAGAAGTGCATCACATTTTACCGGTCTTCATGATGCAACAAGAAAAACGAAAGTTTCTTCTGCACAATGCAGAGCATCATTGCACTGGCAAAGCACTGCACTTCCCTTTCATTTGCCTCAAGTGAGTTTTTTCTTTTTTTTTGGATACAAGATCGAGCCTCGTGTAAGAGCTAACATTCATGACAAAAAACAAACAAACGGACACATCAGACAAAATAAAGGGAGTGGGAGACAAGATGGGGAGAGAGGGGGAAGCACACAAGTACAACATTTGAGAGCAGTGACATCGGGAGATCTGTGGGAGGCAGAGGGCTTGGGGGGAGGAGGCGTGGGAATGGGGGGGGGAGGTAAAAAACACATGAACACAGCTAGGACTTCCAGGAAAGAAGTCGGTAATTCAAAAAGTGGATCTGGGGTGAATTAACAGGGGTAGAAAAGATCAAGGTTTTGGATGGGAGATGGTGGTGAACAGCTGTTTTAAAGACATGGAGGGATGAGTGGGATTGAAGAGAGTGAGGGAGTTTGTTCCAGAGGTGGGAGAAAAGAGGAATGAAAGAGTGAAGGTGAGCAGTGATTAAAGAGTGATAAGAGAGTGATTAAAGGGCCAATGTGAGAAAACCACAACTGCAGCTACGTGTTGTTGGTAACAACGGATTAGTAAAGTTATAGTTTCGACATGTATTTATTTGTGGTTAGTGAGCTGAAGTACTGCCTCGGCCTTGCAAATAATGGAACGCAAGTTGATTCTGCGCCAGCGCAATTGTGCATGGCTTTGAAGAAGCTCACATATAGGTGAAAGTAGAATCATCTGAGTACTTCAAATTGCTATCAAGCTTTCACAAAAGACCATCATAAAAAGTAACGATGCAGGACTCCGAAGCACATGTACCAAATGCCCTCATTTTAAAAGAAAAGCTTTCTGAATTCACAAGAAATCATTGGCATCCTTACATTTCAGTGTGCAAGAGCCTCTGCCACCAACTGTAGTCGGTACGATCAGAAAGCATGAGCAGCAGTTGGCACCAAAGCAATACGGGGCACGGATGTCTCGAGACAATAGCTCCGGCTAATGCGCTCAACCGTGGTAGTGAGTACAGACCGCGATCCTCTTTTGCCTTTTCTTCAAGTACTTTATTTGACACTCCTGCAACTTGCCTAAAAATACCTACATTGAAAAAAAAAGATGAAAATAAGTGACAAATGTTTTTGAAGTGTAAAGCATGGCAATTTCATCATCATAAGGTGTTACAGAAGTGTGGGAAATAATGCACCAGTGCAAGGAAGCATGCCTGATGGGTGATCATGCCACCGTTCAATTCCAAAAAGCATCCATCATGAGGTCACGAAAACAACTGTTGTAAATAACAATTGCCTTTTATCCAAGTCGGCATACACCATGGCATTTGGTTTAAAATAAATAAATAATTATATATATATATATATATATATATATATTTCATCAGACAAAGCACATCAATAGCAGTGAAGTACAAAGACTTGAGCCAGTTTGCAGCACTGAGACTAGGAATGTGCAAGGAAGACCTGAAAGCTTCTCCCCACACCCCCTCTGTCCAGCAGGCCCCAAAATACATACCCCTCCCCCGATCCCCCTACATCCACCATGACCCAACTCCACGCCCGTTCCCCAAACCCCCTCCCCCCTCCTTCCCTCTACCAAACTCTTTCCCCTCCACCCCCCACCCCCTCCTTCCCTCCATGTAAGATTTTGCAACTTCCAATTGCATCCTTTCTCTTCTTCAAAGAATGTGACGTCAGACCATCTATCTGCAAACTAAATTAATATACAAATGACCCACGTCGCCCACCATACTGTTCCTAAAACTCTGGTCGCTATTAATCAGGGCAAAATTAAACGGTTTCCCTTTTTGTAGGAGAGAATAGAAGAAAAAAAATTCATGTGGAAAACTCCCAACTACCGACCAAGAAGGTTTCCACCAAGGAAACACAAAAGCAGAGACGATGACTGTGCAGATGGGCAAACGATCATACGACAGTACCTGACTTGAACATGTGTATCAAGCACATGAGCAATGCCGAAAGCTGCTGGGCAAACATGCACTGGCGCTGCAAAGGCCCTGAATAAATTTCTTCTCTTGCCGTGCACTCAAAGAGGATGCCGACCAGTTGGAAGAGAAACCTGTGGCACAATCACACACCTCTGCCATCTCCGGGCCGGAGGAGACGAGCACCACTGCTCAAAGAAAGGTCTAAGTGAACAGACCAATGACATCTTTTGTTAATTGTATGAGAATTTAACAGGTTCTACAATATTTTAAGGGCAGTTCTGTGCAGGTGAGGTGGTTAGCAGAAATAATTGGCCAGTGGAACACCTCAAGGTCACTCCCTGATACTCGAGACTTGTCCACGAAAGATTAAAGGGTGATGTTAACAAATGTTAAATCAGTTCTGTGAGGTAACATAAGTTAAACTTTAATTACAGGCCTCAGCCTGAAAGATCATTAAGAAACCGACATTTGCAAGTTTATAAAAGGGCAAAGGGGACATAAAACGGTTATATATTTTAATGTATTACATATTTCTTTTCGTGTTTCATGCGTTTTAATTATATATTTGATTTTACATGAATAAGGGGGATAATTTGGCCTGAGGGGGGAAAAAACGAGACTTTATGTTAAATATTTGAAACTAGAAAATATAATTTGATGATGCAAATGCGTCCATGGATATGCCTCCGCCAGCATTAGCTGTCAACCCACTATTAACATTTAATCTCAATTAAAGGTCACATGAAAAATTAAAGATCACATGACAGAGCGCAGATAAAAAAAAAAAAAGATGGATAAGTAAAAGAGAGAAAACATCAGATGCTTCGAGCTCGAGTTATGAAATCCAAAAACTTTTGAGCTATGACCTGTTGAACCCAAAATTCATCTATACATTACAGTCCATACTCGTGCCAGGTTTGGTCAAAATCCGTTCAGTGGTTTTTTTTGTACAAAAAAAGAAAAAGATTCACAAGTTATTGCAGTAACAATATCTTCAATTAAAGAGCACATGACCTTAAATCTTTGACCCCAAAATTGAATCAGTTAATCTTTAAATTGCAGTCTGGACTCATCCTAAGCTTGGTTGAAATTCCTTCAGTGGGTCACAAGTAATCGTGGTAACAAAAAAACGACAATGGAAGGTCGGAAGGACACACGGACAGACAACCCGAAAACAAAAGAAAAATCGGAAACCTGGATTCTCACAAGCCACCAATGCAATGACAAAAATGTATAGCTGAAGGATGACGTCAAATGCTGTCAGAAGGTGTTAAAGCCACCATGATAGGTCACGTGAGAGTAGCAACAGGCCTAAACACACTATCTTACCGACATAAAGTCTCTTCAGGAGAGTCTTCGCATGAAGCTTCCTCTGCTGGCAAATCACCCTGACCAGGTGGAGAGTGGACGGTAAAAAGGCATGGTGCCGGGATGTGGACAAGGTGACAGCTGGTGAGTTCCTGAATCCGAGACAAAATAATATCTTCGGAAGAATGGGAGATGAGAGTACGGAGGATGGCCAGCACTCCAGCAAGCCACTTCGCCACCGTCTTTTCGCATTCCTGTGGCGGGACAAGCATCCGGGTTCAGCTGTTTGCACAAGCTGGAGTCTCATTCCCAAAACATTGCACGACCAAAAGTGGTGTATGGATGTATGCATAAGTGTAAGGTTTACAGTTCGTGTGAAGGAAAAACATCCTAGGCTCATAGAGGAACAAAAGAAAGGAAACATTTTCAACAAAGGTACACACACGTTTTCACTACTTCTCAAAATTGAAAGCTGCAAGTCCAAGTGTCATTCTATTATGTGAGGAAATGTAGTAAACAATCTTTTGAATCCAATAGCAGCCACCACCCCTCAAGAAAATGAATATTTCAACAAAAAAACAGACTATAAAGTAAGAATTTCATCCTGATGTACAAATCGATCTCTGCTTTGTTTTCGATGGCAGCATCAACCCCAAAATTAAAGATTTGACCCCTTTTCATTTTTTGTTACGAGCCAGGTCTATTTACTGTTTGTTTGTGCTTATGTTCCGTAAACATAACAGCGATTAGTTTTTTTCGCATCAGTTTGAAAATGTTCAAAACACTTGCTCGAGTCCTCACCACACAAAATAAAACGTGTTGTCGTTATGGGGACAATAAATGTAAAAATAAAAACTGCACGACAATGTCACGAAAAACTAACAACGAGCATAAAATGACAAAACATGAGATTAAATGTTTACATTCATGAGTGGTGTATCTTTGAAACTTAGTATACAGTCATGAAACGATGGAACAGTAACTCGTTTCCCAATATCACGGTGTGTGTGTGTCTCACACTCTATTAGGAGCTATCTAGCTAAGGATCGAATCGCGGCCAACCTATACACCATCATCCTGGTGTTTTGCTGACACCATGATTCACCAATGTCCGTGTTTGTCCCTCGGATTGACGTTAAACCGGGAATCCCGTCTGATGGCTTTAGTTGACGGGAGCTAAAAATGCCACGGTGTCCTTCACAAAGAGTAGTTGATTATCTCCGGCAACGTGAACTAATCACAAATTCCATCACACTCAGTAGAGTCACGCAGTGGGGCGCAATTTTTCAAAACATTTTCACATTTCTCAACAAACAACGCAAACTCCTCAGCGTCGACGAGTCTGGCATTGCACTCAGGCCAACTGGCACAGTCTTCAAGCAGACATCAATCATCTGGACTGGTCTCCCATCTCTACCACCTCTGACATCAACTCATCCTGGGAATTCTTCCAAAGTAAATTGCTCTCTCTCATGCACAGATTTATCCCATCTCGTCTTCATTTGTCATACCCTTCCTTCCGTCCATGGTACACGGAATATTGTGGTGAGGCAGTTGTCCAAAAACAACTTTCCTTCGCCTCCTGGAAAGCAAATCCAACGGAAGGAAATCTCATTTCCTTTCACAAAGCCCAAAACAAGTGTGTGTCCACCCTCAGGAGAGCCAGGAAAAAATATCTCTCAACTCTCAACACGGAACTCTCAAACCTGTCTCCCTCTTCCAAATACTGGTGGCGTCTGGTCAAATCTGTTCTGGTGTTTGTTCCCCCTCTATCCCCTCCCTTACCTCAAACGGCTACACAGCTGACTCCGCACGTGAAAAAGCTGAATGCCTCAACTCTGTGTTTGCCTCTAAATCTTGTGTCCCAAACGCATGCCTCTCTGTACCCACCGTCATACCCAGCTGCTCCTGGACGATGTGTCCTTTCCTCCTGACAAGGTGGAAAAGTTTCTGTCAACCCTCGACTTTGATTCTGCAACTGGACCTGACGGCATCAGCCCACGGGTCCTAAAATCCTGCTCTGCCACTCTTTCACTCCCTCTCTCTGTTCTCTTCACCCTCTCTTTTGCTCAAGGTCAATTGCCATCAGCTTGGAAATCAGCCACCATCACAGCTTTAAACAAAAAATGTGCAAAAACAGATCCTTGCAACAACAGACCAATCAGCCTTCTCCCAATTATCAGCAAAGTCATGGGATCCATCATTGCTTCGGATATCAAATTTTTCCTCTTCTACAATGGCTTGATCTCTGATCATCAATTTGGTTTCAGACCAGGTTACTTTACTCTGGACATGCTGCTTCTGCTGTCTCAACAATGGATGGAGGTCCTCAATGCCAAATAGGAAATCAGAGCTGTCTCCCTTGACATATCACGTGCCTTCGATACGGTCTGGCACCCCGCTCTGCTCACCAAACTCTCCTCCTATGGTATCCATGGAAATCTCCACGCATGGCTTGCGGACTTCCTCTCTAGTCGTAGTCAACGTGTGGCCCTGAATGGGTTTCTCTCATCTCCCTTTCCTGTTCAGGCTGGAGTTCCCCAATGCAGTGTTATGGGCCCTGTGCTTTTTCTGGTCTTCATCAATGATCTCTCTGACTCTCTTGAAAATCCTTTCTATCTCTTTTCTGATGACTCCACTCTCTGCCGCTCCATTCCTCATCCCTCAGATCAGTAGTCTGCAGCTTCCTCACTCTCTGCAGACCTGGACAAAATCACAGACTGGTCAAACAAGTGCAACATGTCTTTCAATCCTGACAAATCTCACACTCTTACTATGTCTTTCCGAAAAGACCGACTGGAAAACCCTCCCATCCACTTTCTGAACAATCGTCTCCAAGAAGTTCTGTCACTCAAGCTTTTGGGTCTCACTATCTGCCATGATCTTTCCTGGGAAAACCACATTTCAAATCTGGCCTCCAAATCCAGTCGCCGACTGGGCATCCTCAGTCGTGCGAAGTCCATCCTTGGTACACATGAGCTCCTCACCACATACACGGCTTTCATCCACAGCTCAATGGAATACTGCTCACCCCTCTGGGCTGGTGCTCCTGCCTCACACCTAGCTCGGCTTCACGCTGTTGAAACCAAAGCTTTCAGAATCATTGGAATCTCCGGCGATGAAGCTCACTCTGAGGACCTTTTGCTTACTCACCACAGGCAGGTTGGTGGTCTTTCTGTCTTCTACCGACTTCTCTCCGGCCTTGCTCCCCCAGCTCTCTCTGGGCTCTGTCCCCCAAATATTCCTACAGGTCGCACAAGATCTGCCTACAACCCTCTTATGGTTAAACTGCCAAAATCAAGACTCTCTGTTCACCTTCACTCTTTCATTCCTCTTTTCTCCCGCCTCTGGAACAAACTCCCTCACTCTCTTCAATCACACTCCTCCCCTCCAGGTCTTTAAAACAGCTGTTTACCACCATCTCTTATCTTCCCCCATCCAAAACCTTGATCTTTTCTACCCCTGCTAATTTCACCCCAGATCCACTTTTTTGAAATACCAACTTCTTTCCTGGAAGCCCTTGCAGTATCCTTGTGTTTTTTTTCCACCCACACCCCTCCCCCCCCCCCCATTCCCACGCCTCCTCCCCCCAAGCCCTCTCCCTCTCACAGATCTCCCAATGTCCCTGCTCTGAAATGTTGTGTTTGTGTGCTTCCCCTTCTCTCCCCATCTTGTCTACTGCTCCCCTTATTATATACTTTGTGTGTCTGTTTGATTTTTTTGTGTGATTGATGTTAGCTCTTTCATGAGCCTCGATCCTGTATACAATAAAAGAAAAAAGAAAAAAAGAAAAAACGCAATCTTTCAACTTTTTTCACATTTTTCAACAAATGACGCAATTTTTCAAAATGCAGGTTAAGAACATGTAAACATAAAAGATGCTTAAAATGACTACACATATCAATTCATTAATTTGTACAATATTTTCACAAGTTACTTCCGTATAAATAAGTAATTGGTGAACGGCAGCAAAGTGAAAGCCGTGAGATTTCATTTTACTGCAGTATTATGCATATTCTTAATAGTTGTGTCCGTTTTAGAGAGACAGTCATAAAACATTACATGTCGGGTTGTTGCTGTTCTATCGGCCATTGGTGTGGAAAACACCTGACGAATGCCTAAAATGCACAAATGAAAAGCAGGTGAGCGTCCACATTTTTAAGAGGTAACGATAACTTACGGTTTTCATACGAGGACAAGAATGCTCACAATAACTGAAGTGGAAATGAAAAGATAAAACAAATGTCAAATTTCAGATGCTGCAATTTAACGGGCAATATTCGTCATCGGAATCGACCGAAAACGAGTGCAGTATTTAAAAACAAAGAACCGATCCATGGTTCCCTTTTGGTGGTCCACTCCTTGAAATGAAAAATAAGTTTATCTGATGCAAGTATTCATTTCTTCTAGAATATTCCAATACGAGAAGTTTGCTAGCCGATTCAAGTAAAAAAGTAACCCATTTCCAAGAACAATAAAATCCCTTCCATCTGAACGTTCATCATTTGCATCGCCAACTGGATGGCAATATGTGCGGCTAATCTCTTAAATCTCTTAAATCAGTGCATTCTTCCCAGAAGGAACCATTGCTTGGGATTTGTCAATGCAGCGCCAAGGCACGACAGCCGTTTGCAAATCACGACCGCAATCCTCACGAGTTCGGGGATGAAACGGTAATGAGCGGCACACTGAAGCCAGAAGTGCCGCAGGTGCACAAACTGAGAATCCATCAATATCGGAAGACATACATGAGTGACAGGAGGCGGAAATAACAAAATTCCTCCCTCCCTCATCCTCATCCACCTAGACACACACCTGAGATCCGTCGGTTAACAATAAAATGTTAGCAAAATGCTACATAATATGATGATTGCAAAAAAACAAGACCACTGCCAGCACCGAGCTGAAGTAATCAATTCAGATGAGGCGTTACGATGGAGAACACAATTAGTTTGTGGGAAACGGTCATAAAGCGGACCAACAGATCCCTGCAGAATGCTTATCCAAAAATGCCCAGAGGAAATACCATGCTGCAAATCTTTGATTGTGAATGTACAAATACTTTTTGCAATGCCAAACGATATTTCAGATCTTCAACTGCAGAGAACATAACATATAACACATTCTCAACAGGAATAATTGAAGCAGTAAAATCATCGTTTGCTTCGTGCAATTGGTGGAAAAACGCACTCATCAAAAGCTGTGTGGCACATCTAAATTACCACTTATATCAGGAAATTAAAATCAATTTAAGCAAAATAATAATTCACCTGCCGGGCGCACACAAACAAGTAAATAATAACAGCAGTGGAATGGCCAACGAAGGGTGAGAGGTGGATAGTCTCAAAAGTAATGGATGCTGTGGTTGAAAAATAACGCAGGTACAAACATGCTAAGAGCAGAGAGCAAGCAGCAAAGAGTAAAATGGGTGATTTTCCACCACAAGCAAGCACCGTCCGAGACCGAGAGGACGGCACCGACATTGGCCAACCGAGAGGGCGGCACCGACGTTGGCCAACCGAGAGGGCGGCACCGACGTTGGCCAACCGAGAGGGCGGCACCGACGTTGGCCAACCGAGAGGGCGGCACTGACATCGGCCAACTGAGAGGGCGGCACTGACGTTGGCCAACCGAGAGGGCGGCACCGACGTTGGCCAACTGAGAGGACGGCACCGACGTTGGTCAACCGAGGGGGCGGCACCGACGTTGGCCAACTGAGAGTGCGGCACTGACGTTGGCCAACTGAAAGTGCGGCACGAAAGACCGTCAGCCGAGCAGGTGGCTCAGACGATGGCAACACAAATAGACGGTGCGGGCGATGGCCAACAGAGGGAAGGTGCGAGAGACGGCCAACCGAGCTGGTGGTGTGGGCAACGGCCAACCGAGAGTGCAAAACAGACGACAGCCAATCGAGAGAGCAGCATGGATGTCGGCCAACTGATAAGGCAGCATGGATGATGGCCAACCGAGAAGGCAGCATGGATGACGGCCAACCGAGAAGGCAGCATGGATTACGGCCAACCGAGAAGGCAGCATGGATGACGGCCAACCGAGAAAGCAGCATGGATGACGGCCAACCGATAAAGCAGCATGGATGACGGCCAACCAAGAAGGCAGCATGGATGACGGCCAACCGGGAAGGCAGCATGAATGGCCATTGGCCAATCGAGAGGGTGGCACAGACGAAAGCCAATCGAGGGCAGCGTGGAAGATGGAAACCAAAATGGAAGGCGTGGGCAATGGCCAACAGAGCGGAGAAGTGGGCGACGACCAACAGAGGGGAGGGCAGACGAAGGCCAACAGAGGGAAGGTGAGGCGACAGCCGATGGAGGGTAGGTGGGGGCATCAACCAACAGAGCAGAGGTGTGGACGATGGCCAAACTAGGGGAGGCGCGGACTATGGCCAACCTAGGGGAGGTGCAGACGATGGCAGACTAGGGTGGCGGAGGGGACTGGGGTTGGGGGGGGGGGGGAGAGTAGACTGGGGAGGGGGAGGGGACTGGGCGAGGTGGAGAGGAGCCTGGGGGAGGGGGAGAGGAGACGGGAGAGGAGGGAGATGAGACTGGGGGAGGGGGAGAGGAATGAGGAGGAGTTGGAAAGGAATGAGGAGAGAGGAGTAAAGCGACCCCCACTCTCACCCGTGTGTGAGTGTGACCCGCTCTCCCCCGTGCGTGTGTGTGACCCGCTCCCCCCCCCCCGTGTGTGTGTGTGACCCGCTCTCCCCCGTGTGTGTGTGTGTGTGTGTGTGTGTGTGTGTGTGTGTGTGTGTGACCCGCTCTCCCCCGTGTGTGTGACATTACTGTTGGAAGGTAATGATAAAAAAAAAATGCGTGTGGTAATGAACAAGTGTCATATACCACGGTCGAGCTCACCGTACTGACAGGAGCTGCAAATAAGGCTTTGAGGAGAATGTCCACAGGGCGCAAGGATGATGGAGACAACTCCTCAAAAAGAGTGTTCAGCACACCAAGAGCCTCTTTGCAGTCGAGGTTGATCTGGAAGCAGTGAGCAGAGGAAGTGGGGAGATTAAATGGCATATAAAAATAATAAAATAAACTAAAATATTACATTTCTCGTCAAAACAAGGTAAGTGGGAAGTTGCCATGGCAACCCTGTAAGGCAGAGCTAATTATGATATTTCCATCTGACTTACAAGTACAATATGTCCCGAAGCAATCACACGCTACAAATGTTTCAAAACTGCTTAAATTACTTACACTTCATAGACATCATTTTAACAAAAATGTAAGGATCATGGAGGAACTTGAAGATAAATAAGCCACAGGTGGGTTTATAGGTGCAATCCAAAATAATCAACATTTTTATAGTGCTACAAAGAGTAGCTCTTTTCAAGATCTCCCCAACCCCCAAATTATTACTGTTTTGTGGAAGTGGGAGGGGTGGGGGAAGGTCAATAGCTAGTAGTCAATAGTATGGACTGGACCGTGTGTTCAGGTAGGTACATTTACTTCTGTATTAGGGACCTGGCAGAGGTACGTCATATGGTAAAATGTGCACCGAGGAGGCTGAGATTGTAAACAACAGAGCACAATAGGGTAAGCTTGTGTTTTGTAAAACCTCTTATACAGGCGAGACCAGGTGGAAGACTTGGGCACAAAGGCACTCAAAGTGATACGCGCTTTTCCTGAACACCATCATGAAAGGTTTGGCCGCAGAATGTAAGCCACGGCGATGAAGTGAGCTGTGGAGGTCGGGAGAGGGGCAGAACAATTTTGATCATGGACGGCCAAAATAGAGTGGAACCCACAACAGCGGGCGGCCAATGAGAGAGACACACCGTGCATGAGGGCGATCCAGGCGGTTATAAAGGCTGTATCGCACATGCACGCGGCAGATTAGAGTTGAGCTTTTGGTATAGAGACGACGACATCCCTCCTTCTGCTTGGCGACCAAACAAGGGATGCGGGTAATGATGAGGGGTAGGAGAAAACGCAATGGGTGGACAAGATGCATACATAAGCAAAGTTTTGGGACGGGTGAGGCGTGGTTTAACGGGTGTAGAAAATATCATGGTTTTGGATGGGGGGTGATTTGAGATAGTGGTTAACAGCTGTCTTGAATGCCTGGAGGGAATAATGACATGAAAAGAATGTGGAAGGTGATTCCACAGGCAGGACAAAAAGAGGAACAAATTAGTGGAAAGTGAGCAGTAGTTCTGGATTTGGGGATTTTCACTGGAAAGGGATTGCTGGAGGATTGTGCCATGCATCCTGCAGATACCTGGGGTGTACAAAGCACAGAGAAGGCAGAAGGTGCAACAACAGAAAGGAAAGGGGGAGAGAGAGAGAGAGGAAGAGAGGAAGAGAGGGAGAGAGTGAGAGAGGGAGAGAGGGAGAGAGGGAGAGAGGAAGAGAGGAAGAGAGGGAGAGAGTGAGAGAGGGAGAGAGGGAGAGAGGGAGAGAGAGAGAGAGGGAGAGAGGGGAGAGAGGGAGAGAGGGACAGAGACAGAGAGAGAGAGAGAGAGAGAGAGACAGACAGACAGAGACAGAGACAGAGAGAGAGAGAGAGAGAGAGAGAGAGACAGAGAGAGAGAGAGAGAGAGAGAGAGAGAGAGAGAGAGAGAGACAGAGACAGAGAGAGAGACAGAGAGAGAGAGAGAGAGAGAGAGAGAGGAGAGGGAGAGGGAGAGGGAGAGGGAGAGAGGGAGAGAGGCAGAGAGGCAGAGAGACAGAGAGAGAGAGAGAGAGAGAGAGAGAGACAGACAGAGAGACAGACAGAGAGACAGAGACAGAGACAGAGAGAGACAGAGAGACAGAGAGACAGAGAGACAGAGAGACAGAGAGAGAGAGAGAGAGAGGAGAGGGAGAGGGAGAGGGAGAGAGGGAGAGAGGCAGAGAGGGAGAGAGGCAGAGAGGCAGAGAGGCAGAGAGGCAGAGAGGCAGAGAGAGAGAGAGACCACCGACCTGTTGGCGATGGCGAAGTGAAAGGCCTGTGGACTCGGCTTCATCGCGAGAAAGTGCAATGATCTTGAAGGCCTTGGTTTCCACAGCATCAAACTACCACAGCATCAAATGCGAGGCCAGGGAGCCAGCCAAGATGGCAGAGCAGTACTCCATCAAGCTGTGGATGAAAGCCTTGTGAAGTGGTTTGGAGCTCAGGTGTGCCAAGGAAGGACTTTGCACGATGGAGGATACCCAGTCAGCGTCTGGCTTTGGATGCCAACTTTGAAAAGTAGCTTGCCCAAGAGAGATCATGACTGAGAGTGAGACCCAAGAGTATTAGAGACTGAACTTCTTTGAAATAGTTGTTGAGAAAATAGAGGCGTGGGGGGTTTCCATACGGTCCTTTCGGAGAGAGAGTGAGTGGGATTTCTCATGGTTAAAGATATTCCAAGTGTTTGACCATTTTGTGATTTTTTAAATGTCTGAAGAAAGGAAAGAGGCTGCTGCCTGTCTGGCAGAAGGATGACGGATAACACAGCAGAGGGTGGAGTCATCAGAAAATATATAAAGAGGATTTTCCAGAGTCAGAGAGATCATTGATGAAGAGTTAATGAAGATCATTAAACTGGATTGAGGCTCATGGAAAAGCGAGGAGACAAAGGTTAAAATAGAATGAAACATGAGGAAAGGGGGCTAGTGGGTACATCATTAGACAAAATAAGATAAGAAATTAATAACATTAATGAGGAACACGAGCAACTCCCCCACGAGCCTTAGAGCCTGCCTGGGAGTAAATAAACAAGTCCTTCAACCATGAAAAATCTCACACTCTCAGTCCATCTCTCTGAAAGGACCACCTGACAAACCCTCCCATCTACTTCCTTAACAAACCTCTTGAGGAAATTCAGTCAGCCAAACCTTTGGGCCTCACTATCATCCATGAACTTTCTTGGGGGAAAACCATATACTCAAGGTAGCCTTCAAAGCTAGATGGCTGGGCCTCCTCTGCCGAGAAAATTTTTTCCTTGGCACATGTGGATTTTTATCTACTTCCAAGGCCTTCATCCCTAGATCGTTAGAGTACTGCTCAGCCATTTTGGGCAGATGACTCTGCCTCATGCCTTGCACCTGTTGATGCTGTGAAAACCAAGGCCTTCAAAACGATTGGAATGTCTCGTGATGAAGCCGAGTCTCTGAGTCTGTTTGTGTCACATGACAGACAAGGTGGCAGCCGCTGTCTTGTACAGCCTCCTTTCTGGTCTTCCGCCTTCTGCTCTTGACTTGCTCTGTCACAATGTAGGGACAATTTCTCAACAGTTATGTGGACACAAGAACCTCTGACATTGGATTTAGTGGTCGATAGAGCGCTGGCACGATAGACATTCGATTTATTGAGGCAGTTAGACATTCTATTCATGTCTTTCAATCCTGACAAATCTCACACTCTTACTATGTCTCTCCGAAAAGATCGACTGGACAACCCTCCCATCTACTTTCTCAACAATCCTCTCCAAGAAGTTCTGTCGCTCAAGCTTTTGGGTCTCACTATCTGCCATGATCTTTCTTGGGAAAACCACATTTCCAAGCTGGCCTCCAAAGCCAGTCGCCGACTGGGCATCCTCCGTCGTGCGAAGTTCTTCCTAGGCACACATGAGCTCCTCACCACATATAAGGCTTTCATCCGCAGCTCAATGGAATACTGTTCTCCCCTATGGGCTGGTGCTCCTGCCCCACACCTAGCTCAGCTTCACGCTGTTGAATCCAAAGCTTTCAGAATCATTGGAATCTCCCGCGATGAAGCTATCTCTGAGGGCCTTTCACTCACTCACCGCAGGCAGGTAGGTGGTCTTTCTGTCTTCTACCGCCTCCTCTCCGGCCTTGCTCCCCCAGCTCTCTCTGTGCTCTGTCCCCCAAATATTCCTACAGGTTGCACAAGATCTGCCAGCAACCCTCTGATGGTTAAACTGCCGAAATCTCGGCTCTCTGCTCACCTTCACTCTTTCATTCCTCTTTTCTCCCGCCTCTGGAACAAAAGTCCCACACTCCCTTCAATCCCACTCCTCCCTCCAGGTCTTTAAAACAGTTGTTCACCACCATCTCTTATCTTCCCCCATCCAAAACCTTGATCTTTTCTACCCCCACTAATTCACCCCAGATCCACCTTGTTTGAAATATCAACTTCTTTCCTGGAAGTCCTGGCAGTGTCCATATGTTTTATACCTCTCCCACCCCCACTTCCCATGCCTCCCCCCCCAAAGCCCTCTCCCTCCCACAGATCTCTCGATGTCTCCATGTCTCTCAGTCCCTGCTCTCAAATGTTGTGTTTGTGTCCTTCCCCCTCTCTCCCCATCTTGTCTACCGCTCCCGATGTTATTTGTTTTATGTGTCGGTTTGTCTGTTTGTCTTTCTGTGTGATTAATGTTCGCTCTTTCACGAGCCTCGATCTTGTATACAAAAAAAAAAAAAAAAAAAAAAGTTGTCAGCAAAAATTCATTTTGGAGTCTACCTATTGACACTCGTCTTCATATACCTCAGGGTCTATTCCATGATGACGTGGGTTCTCCGACAGTTTGCAAACAATCGAATGACAACATGCAATTGTCTATTCATTGTCAAAAGCTACAACCAATGGTTTTAATATGGTGTTACGTGCTCCTCCCCAAACCCCGGTCACGTACCTCCGAGCCCCGAGAGAAGTCACGACAGAAAGATGTGTTATTCTGTATGTCAAAGATCAATGGTGAAACCACACCAATTGTTACCAACAAACAAGTATTGTATTAAGATCACACAAGAATAACAGGACAACAACAATAGTAATCAATTGTACAACCAATATATATTTCCTATGATGGTACCATCAGGTTCGTACAATATAACTCACTGTGCTCCAAGTGAGCGAAAAGAAGAACATTCCCCAATGTCTCTATTCCGGCATCAAGCCAAAGTCGATCCGCTCCAGTGATCATCAGAACGATGTCCAATCGAGACCAGAATCCCGTTCGGATGACAGTCACAGTCGCGCTGCCAAAGCTGCGCAAAGGTGCCCGCAAGGCGACTGGGAAATCACACCCTCGGATATGGCCGTTCCATGGCTCCAAATCGGCGAACCGCAGATTTCCCACTCAAAAGCCACGTTACACACACACACCAGATTAACGTCTGAATGCTGTGAAAATGGTTGAAGCGAAGTGAAAAACCTTGAGCGATGCGCAAAGCGCGCGAGTCAAAATGGCCGACGGCCCGTTCTCGTGGCGTAACGGGCACTACGATGATTCTCCTCGGAATCAACCGCAAAACCTGACACGCAGGTTGATCTGTCACAGCGATAACAACTCTGTCGCAGGAATCCCTTTCCCGGGAAACCCAAAGTTCACTCGTGACTCTCGTTCGCCAATCGTTCGCTCCAGACCTCGAAGCAGCTCGGCTTCTTGTCCAACTCACTCGCTCCGCCTTCTCTCCCTCCTCTTCCTCTTCGTCGTCGTCCGGTTCCGGTTTCATTTAAAACATTAACTTTTTACCTTTTGAAAATAGTAATCTCTATTTCCCCCAAGCGACAACAATAATAGTACATGGAATCAAAAATGTTTACAGTGGATGAAAACCACAACAACGGAAGTGACGAATCCGTAACAATGGTTGTAACAAAATGGAGGAATAAATGGGGATATTGCGGGAGTTGGCTTTGGAGTGGGCCGAGGAGAGGTGGTGGTTCATTAATTACCTGGGTGAACACACTCTAAACCTTTCATGTGTCTTCATTCACTTAAAAGTTCGACAAACAGAAAACAAACAGAAATAACATTTCACAATATTAGCACCAAACAATTGTCACCGACAAAAAAGAATCAAAGGAAAAGATTTGTCGAAATAATTTTGACTTTGTGGGAATGAATCGCCTACTACTTAACACATGATGTAGTGCTCATGTCGAGCTGACAAATTGCTCGTGCGGCATGCAAACGAGGCCAAACAAGGGGCCTTTCTGATAAAGGAAACATCAAAACTTCCTGCAGTTTTCACACAACGTAGATTTGGCATGGCGGAAGTGTGGGCACAAATCAAAACATCAGCTGTGACACGTCAACAGTTCGGAGAAAGCATCCGTTAGGTATGCCGATGTGGAGAGACAATTACGTCACCGGCAACCGAAGATGGCTCTTTGCTTCGCATCACAAAGTGGTGAAAGATACCACTGTGTGCTGATGAACCCTAAATGCCAACGACAGCCAGGACATGGGAGCAACGGAACCCATCCTGTTGAAAAGGGCCTGCACGAAAGAACGCGATGCAGCCTGTGGACTTCAAAAGGCACGAGACCGTTTAAACTTGAACTTGAAGTCTTCGTCAAAGGAACGATCGAGCGGTTTGGCTTCATGACAGCAAGTGGACCGTCAGTCTGCCTGATTACGAGCAAGATATGAGCTTCACCCAACTGCTAATCCATCTACTGCTCAATTTTACTAGTTCCGTGATGCTAAATGACCAAATAAAACGACAACGGCACAAACGCCAAAGGCAGGGCCAGCCTTACAAGCATGCTCCCCAAAGGTTGCGATTCCAAAATTGATGGTACGGATGGCAAGGACCAGCAAGCCCACCCATCAGCTCAGATCCAAAACCTTTGCCGATGACGAGGTTCATGACAAACCGTCACACAAGCAAACCAACAACACTTGCCGAAATCCGGATATCTGCCAGCCGGCTTGTACAGTAAGTACATCGATTATAAATGGAGTCGTCAAATGCATTCTCCATCCACCTTTTCCTAATGCATGTCTGAGTGCCTATTCGTTCCATTCAGGTTCCGCTCCTCCGTGATTAATGCAATAACAGAGTGCACGACAGCGCCCATGAGGGATGCATGAGCTGTCAGCCGGATCAGCTTCAATTCACAAGGCCATTAGGAGCATGTCTCAAATCAATACCGGCTCACAAAGCACCTGAATTATGCTATGTTTTGAGAAGTGTTGGTTTGCTGCGAGTTAGGAGAGGCGAAGGGATGGGAATAGGAGAGCGGGGCAAAACAGGCAAACCCAATTACTTTACACATTCCATTTCATCTAGAGGGAATTCATTTGGCCGAGGTACTCGGACACAATGGACACCAGCGTGAGAGATAGTGGGGCATCAAACATCCACAGCTTTTGAAAACAATAGGCCACTGTGCGTCGGTACCATAGCCAAATCAAAACTTGTACTCCAATCCACAAAGGCACTGGACCGGAAGCAACGCTGAACCTCAATATCGCCTGACCCGATTTGTCAATCTATTTTGCTCAAACATATATTTACCAGGCAGACAGCAAGCTGTTGTGGACTCATAAAATTAATCCATCAATCAAATTTATTGCTGAAACAGCAATTTGCTTTTCCTTGGTAAACCGGGCGGCTCTGTGCAGGTGCAGACCCGCGGACACCAAGTCTGTAAATGAGGAGCGTTTCATCCAATAAAAACCCACAGCATTATCATTCCGTTACATGAGATCGGTACATATGTGTACCAGCCGTGAGAACATTATTTTTCTTCTTTTTCAGCAGCATTATAAGCCCACTTCAAGTGGGATCACCGACACGGATCCTGCTCCATCATTTGGGTCGGTCGTTTACCCATTCTTTACCCACACCTTTCTCCATGTCCACTTCCACACAATCACTCCATATCCTCTTCGGTCTGCCCCACCATATATTTCCAAGTTGTGTCATTATCATCCTTCCACCCACATACTCCTCATCCCTTCTCATCACATGCTCATCCCATCTCTATCTACTTCCCTGTACCTTCTTTGATGCTTCAACCACCTTCTCAGGTACTCAGATGTATTTGTTTCTCCACTCGCGTTACACCACACAACAATCTCAACGTCCTCATTCCAGTCACATACAATCTTTGCTCCAAACTACTTGTCATTGGTCACGTCTATGCGTTGTACAATAGCGCCGGCCTACCTACCCTTCTGTACAGCTTTCCTTTCAGTCTCATCTGCATTTTGTATCACAAAACATTCCTGAAACCTTCTAGTTACTCCATCCTGCCTGTATCCTGGTGCTGATCTCCCCATCTAACTCGGCATCCTGCTGCACCAGTGGCCTCAGGAACTGAAAACTCTGCACCTACTTGATATTTTCCCCATGCATCACCACTCCGCTTTCCCTACACCTCTTCACTACTCACTGTACATCTCATCTACTCTGTCTTTAACTGACTAACCCCTGCGCCCCGATCTTCCAACGCCTTCCTGTACTCTTCCAGTTTCAACTGCATCTCTCCCTTACTTTCGGCACAGAATACTGTCATCCGCAAACAGCATGCCCCATGGTGCCTGCGTTCTCACATCAGCTGTCAGAACATCCGTCATCATAAAAAACAGAATTGGGCTCATTGCAGAGCCTTGATGTACACCGACTTCCACCATGAATCTATCCGTCACTCCAACTCATCCCCTCACTTGTGTGGAGCACCCATTGTCGTACATATAGTGGATCAGCTTCACATACCTCTCTGGCATGGATATCTATTTATCTCTCTAACAGTTCTATAACTCTTGACATGACACTCTGTCATGGGCTTCTTCCAAATCAATAAACACCAAATGTAGATCCTTCTGTCCTTCTCTACACTTTTCAACCATCTGTCTGAAGGCAAAAATGGTGTCCACAGTGCACTTTCCTGGCGTAAATACAATTTGCTGTTCTCCAGCAATCACATCTTCCCACACCCTCTCTCAATAATTCCTTCCCAGATCCTCATTGCGTGCGACATCAGTTTTATGCCTCTGTAGTTGTTGCACGCTTGCACATCTCCTTTCTGCTTACAAATCGGGACCAATAAACTTTCTGTCCACTCATAAGGCATTTGTTCTTCTTCATTAATTTCTTGAACAGCTATAGCAAGGAGTCAACACCCTGTTCACCCAACACCTTCCACACTTCAGCAGGTATCCCATCTGGCCAAACTGCCCCACCATTCCTCATTCTCACAGATGCTCTCCCTACCTCCTCCTTCTGGATGGTTCTTGTTCTTCCTTAGTTTGCAGCAGGTTCTCCTCATTTAGCATTTAACTCTGGTGGTCACTGACCTCATCACTCTTTTTCACTTCCTTTTCTCCAAAATCACATCTTGTATTTCCCTATCACCCCACCAGGCCTCCTTCTCCCACCGAGTACTTCCTCTGCTCCCATCTACGCAAGACTCGTTCAGTAAATGCATCCTTGTGCTCCTCGTCTCCCAGGTTACACCACCTCACCTTTGGTGCTGGTTGTTGCTTACATCGTTTTACTCTCTTGATAACCATGTCTAACACCAACATTTTATGCTGGGCTGTTGTTACATCACCAGGTATGACCGACCTTGCAGTCTTTGATCTCGTTCCACTTACACCTGTTGCACAAATTGTAATCTGTGAAGCTTTACCTCTGTTCTTATGTACGCGATCTGACGTTCTTGTCTTTTATAGAAAAATGTATTTGCTATCGCCATATCGAACACAAACGCAATATCAATGAGCTGTTCTCCTTCTCTGTTCCCAGGATACCATATCGAAAATCGAAAGGATTGGTTTCATTGTTTTCGTCATTTTTAAACAAAATCTCTATTTATTGACATATACACGGGGCAAAGAATAAAATGTGATTTATCAGCTTGATGTATGGTAACTGGAAATGGAACAATATTGAGCAAAAAAAAACACATCAAGTTTCCCAACATTTCCTCACCACAAGCATCCCCATGCAAAGGCCTGAAACTAGAGCAAGAAGTCTGTAAACAGAAACCAACAAGTTAAGTTCAAGCCAGACTTTTCCCTCATGATGTGGTGTCCAGATGCGTGCCAGAATAGTGGAAAAACAAAACAAAAAAGTCATCAGACGTACGATCATATTGCATGAAGAGGTCAGTAAGGAATGTGTTATACTTCACAGTGTCACCAAAGGTGGACGGAGGTTTAATTTCACTCTGTTGTCTGTCTGTCTGTCTGCCTATGAGCAGGATATCTCAAAAAGTTGTGGCCGGATTCAGACAAACCTCGGTGGACACGTTGGGTGTATGACAAGGACGAATAGATTCGATTTTGGGGAAGATCCGGATCTGGATGGATCTGGATCAGACTTTACAGCCTGGCGGAGATATGTGCTCGACCGAGTGCTGTTGTACTTTTTCACTGTCATCTACACAACCCCACACACACCTGTCACCACATCTCCTATATCATCCCACGAGTGTTTAATTTCTATCACGAGTCTCAGCTAACACGCAAGGCCTAAAAAAGAACAATTTCAACACAAGTATCGTCATCAAATGAAGGACTTGGCAGTCAAAATGAGCGTGAACCCAATTACCTGCAGATTCCCGCAAGAGACCCAGAGATTATGCTTACCTGTTGCTTGGCTAACATCGGCAGGATGAGATCTGCAACCTGACGTGACAGCTTTTTCCATTTGTCTTCGTTCTCCTTTCGACACTGTTGCAACACCAGCACCAACATTGCCAGTACCTGCAAGCGGCAATGAAGCAACAACACAATCAATCAAATTTGAGAGATCATAGTTACTGTTCCATGAACATACACGTTAACCGGATAAAAAACAGAAGAAGAAGAAGAAGAAGTATTAAAGCCGAGTTCAATGCACCTTAACTTTGGGTTTCCAGCATTTTGTTCCAAACAACCTGCTGTGCCATGCCAGCAGTTACAAATTGACTTTAATGACAACTGGGAACACCTGTTGAATGAGATTAGAACTGCGGCCAAGACATCCAGGGCTGACACATGCCCCACAAAGCTTCGGTACCATTCCCAAAGGATGTGGGATGAATGCATAAGTAGATTTGGTATATCTGTGGAGAATGTGACCTTTATCAAAATGTTAATTATGCCTAACTACAGATGATACGGTGAAAACAGAAGCATTGATCTCAACAGCTTTGGGATCTCAAAGATCCCAAAGCAGGGAAGCAGAAAAGGACAAACAACAAATTATATTCAGATAGCATTAAAATCATGGAGGGAATTGATGCAAAGAGCAAGGAACCTGTTACACCACAAAAAGATCATCTATCCACTCCACCTCCCCATCCTCACACCCCTAGCCCCTCTGTTATGCGTGCGGGTGCGCGTGCACACACAGGCCTACACAGATGCACACACAGACCTTTGACACCAGGCCACACTGGACACCTGCCATAAGCTGAGCACATGGGAGTACATTGCCAAGTTGCAGCTCCCGGAGAAAAAAAGAAGAAAAAAAAAAAGTAATGTAATCTACCGGAAGAATTACCACAGAACAGGCGTATCGACCGGAGGATTGCTGGCCGCTGGCCAGTCTCCCTGACAAATTACCGCAGACCAACAGTGCTAACCCTCAATGACAGAACTGACAATGGGCCAGCATGATGCACGATCTTAATGCAACTCACGTACACCGTGTGGATTATGATGCAGAATGAAAACGAACCTGCGAGAACACCGGGTCAGAAGGTAAAGCAAAAGAGAGCGAAAACATCGTACGATAGGCATTCCACCTATAGTATCAATTACCTGCCATTTCACCAAACTTGCACATCGATATACAGTACGAGCAAGCGGTAAGATTTTCAAGGCCTTGCTACTTGCCGCAAAAAAGCTCCCAAATGGGATCTTTGTTTTGTTTGTACGTACTGGTCAACCGACTTAACATCCGCCATAACGGGCAGTGTGCTCCACATTGGAACACTTCCGTTTTGCTTCCTTTACACTAGAATCGAAATGTTCAGTCGAATTGAACTGCCGTGCAGCAATCAAACGCAGAGAAACTACTCCCCAGGTCTGATTGTGTTCGCCTTTCACGCCTTCGCTGTGGATACCACCCACAACTTTTACACTACAAACAGACTCGACGACACCACTGACGACACCTGAAAGGTCTGCAACCGCTGCCAGGCCACTCCACACACACTACACCATGGAAGACTGCAGGGTCCTGGCTTCATGGAGGCAAGAGCACAACATCTTTGATGTGAGGGATCTCTGGGTCGCTCCTGTGAGATCGATCGGCTATTTCCGTGCTGGTGGTCTGTTAAACCAGTACTGACTGGGGCAACACAAGAACAACGAGTTCGTATTCATAGAATACTTACCCTGCGCAGTCAACTTGGTGCGAGTGAACTCTTTTGTTTTTGACGGGTCTTTTTTTCTTTGATCCAATATGGCTGCCAGACAACGTGACTTATATTCTCTAAATTTATATTCTCTAATATAATTGTTGCGTAGATCATGCTCAATAAATTTCAAAATGATCAGACTAAGGTTGTCCCTGTCAATTTATGACGTCATAATGAAGGTACCAATGACGTCATCATTAACATATCTATTCCCCATGGGGAGTACTTGACAATGAGCAATATTTCAATCGGAGATTGAGGGGCAAAGTTTTTTGGTTTTTGCAAGATGGCAAATTTACCGCCAAACTATGACGTCATAATTATCATTAAAATATTCTACAGGTGGAGGCGCTCCTGTGGTGAAAATTTCATGTCAACCGGTCCAAGAATTGCAGAGAAAAAAAAATTCATACTGATCGAATAAAGCGTTGTACTTGCCAAATTATGACATTATTGCGGTACTGATGACATCATCATTAACATATCTTATTCCCCAAGGGAAGTGCCTGACATTGAGCCGTATTTCAATTTTTTCCATAGAGTGGTTTTGGAGATATAGAGGTGCAACTTTTTTCGATTTTTCCAAGATGGCACCTGTACCACGTGACCAATGACGTCATAATTATCATGAGAAGAATTCTACAGGAGGAGCCGCTCATATTCTGAAAATTTCGTGTTCATCGGACGAACAGTTGCAGAGGAATTTTTTTTTTTTCATACTGATCAGATCAAGCGTTGTACTTGTCGAGTTATGACGTCATAATGGAGGCACCTATGACATCATCATTAACATATCTTATTCCCCATGGGATGTACTCGACAATGAGCCATGTTTCATTTTTTTTTTTTTCTATTGAGCGGTTTGGGAGATATAGAGGTGTAACGTTTTTCCAAGATCGAGTCAGTACCACGTGACCTATGACGTCATAATTATCAGCAAAAACATTTACAGGCAGAGGCGCTCCTTCGGTAACATTTCATGTCAATTGGACCAACGGTTGCCGAGACAAATGAATTTTTAAAATGCAGACACGGCACGCGGCACACGTACGCACCCGATTGCTCAACCCCGCTTTTCGCTTCGCGAGCGCAGGGTAACTAACAACAGCTCGATGCCAGATTACTTAAAGCAGAGCACACAACAATGAGCTACATTCAGAAACTTCACGTTCATTCTTAACAAGACAATACAATGGTGGACGGTGAAATTAAGATGGTTTCCTTTCCTTAGCAGGCCGGTAAGTAGTTCGCGGATAACATCACTTTGTACAAATAATCTTGTTGAAAAGACTGTTGAGTACATATTGGGCATGCCAACTGCTGGTACATTGATGTTGTACACATGCTAAAATATATCTATCTGTCAATAAATCGATCTAATCAATCTAATGTGTCAAACATTTCACTAATTTGGAAAATTTATTCCACGCTCATGGAAATGCGAGACCTTCATGAAGCATCCACGAAAAGGAAAGAACAGCACCCCTGTACTTCCTTAAAAACCCAAGTACAGAATGTCGGCTTACAAATCGATATTCCCTTTTAAAGTGACATCTTGATGGATGGAAATTCCTCCAATTTAAGATAAATTGGAATCCTGCCTTGTCCGTGGATATTCCACACTGCTGCCAGTTTCGCAAAACGTGGTGACGCCACCTGTGATCTGAAAGGTATTATATCACAAGGGCGTTTTGAAAGGGCATTTAGTACAGCTTTGCCTAAACACCCTGAATTCAAAGAGGAATTGCACTCCATCACCTTCAGGTTCTCTTGCACTGTGGATCCTTTTATACGGTAAAGTAAAACATTATAAGCTATATTTCAGCCCGTCAGGATGGCCCAGAGGTATGCACGCTAATCTGTAAGACATTGAGGTTGCTGTGCCACTGATGCAGTGCCCTCTGTCGGTTGGCGCAGGAATTTGTAATTTGTTCAAGGTGCCGGCGATAACTCGCTTTCTCTTCGTGAAGGACTCCGTGGGATCTTTATCGTCCACCGACTAGTGCTGGGCACACAAATTGATGTGATTACTCTACTAGTGAAACAACAAAATGGCAGTCTTTAGCTGGGTCGGGATTCAAACCCAGGTGAGATAGCGTAGAGACGGGTGTGCGTGCCTCGAGGCCACTCTGCCATCCCAGAACAGTAATTCAATTTAATTTATTTTGTCCCACTTTTATTGACTTGTAAATAGACCAGAAGACAAAGCGCAAAAACATCTATTTTTGGCAATCTGTCAATCTATGCACCAAGTTGCTTTTATGATTTTCCCATAAGCACTTAATAACTTGGTTATACGGGTATAAGCAATGCACTAGTGAGCATGCAAGTTGAAAGTTATGGACAATTGCAATTATTCACAAGAAACGATGTGACAATGTAACAGTGCAGAGTTTTGGAAGGGTATGTAGATGACAGTAGATCTGAGAACAAGTGCGGACTCACTGACTAACACAGCATCGTTAGCACAGATTGCAGTAGTTCTTTGTGCAGACAAACACACGTTCGGGAATGGACATTGGACATTGGACATGGCAACGGGGAACATAACACATATTCAAAATACAAAATAAACTTGTGGTTAAATCTTATTATAATTCACCAAATGTCTGTCCATCCGTCCGTCCGTCCGTCCATCCGTCCATCCGTCTGTCTGTCTGTCTGTTCCCAGGTACGGCAAAAACGGCTGAACCGATCGCAACGAAATTTTCGGTGGGTAATCCTGGGACCCCCTGGAGTAAAATAGGCTACATTGTTTTTCAAATGCCTTCCCAATTTGTCCAATTTTTCCAAACACGATGGAATAATATTTACCGATATGAACAGTGATGTGGCTTTTAGTGAAATTCTACAAATACTGTTTAGATTTTGATGATTTGCGTGATATGATTTAACGGATGTTTATAAAAATCGTTTAAAATAAGAAAAGCCTTCAACTTCTGATATTTTGCCTTTTCATTTGGGCCTCCCAATTAAAGCCCCGCCCATAGGGCGGGTACCGTTGCTAGTTAGACAAATTTGTCAAACTGTGTGCCTCAGGCAGCTGACAACACTATTCAAGTCCATGGTCTGACGTGTGCTGCAAGGCCGGAAAAAATGCTGCACACGTTATCTTGAAATACCACACATGTTGTGACAGCAGATGCCGCACATTAATATGTGTATCCTTCACTTGTTATGGATAGAAAAGTGTGTTCTAATTTCATTAATGAAAAATATTAAAAAGCTACATAGTCACGGGGATATCTAGATTGCATGAGATCTGAGAATCAGGGGTTTGCTTGTGGGGAGACGCACAATGCAAAAAACCAAACACACACACACACACACACACACACACACACACACACACACACACACACACACACACACACACACACACACACACACACACCACACACACACACACACACCACACACACACACACACACACGAGGATGGCAGCGGCAAAGGAGGCGGCATGACTTGCCAGTCATGCCGCCTCCCTCTTGCCAGGGGCAGAGGACCAGGAGATGTGTCGGATCAGTTTTGAGGACAGTGGAGACTGGCCTGGGGCTTTGATTGGATGGGATGGTGGTCAGTGTCAAGCTGTTCAACGTGGTTCGAGCAGCCTGGATATGGAGCTTGGTGGGAGTTGTGGGCCCCATGCTGCCACATGGGAGGGTTTGGCTTTGACGGACCTCCTTCTGCAGAGCTCAGTCCGTTGGGGATGTGGGGAAGCGAGGTGAAGTCGAGTATTTGTGCCGTGTACGGCAGCTTCGGAGTGCACGGCGACTTTGATGGGGCGGAGGGCTGTGCACGTGGTGCGCAAGATCGTGTGGATCGTCTGGGACACAGCCTGGTCTGGTGGCTGGCTGGTGTGGTGCCCGAGATTGCGTGGATCGTGTGGGACGCAGCTTGGTCTGGTGGCTGGCTGAGTTCTATGACACAACTGTTTCTCCAACATAATCATGCTGGGAGTGAGGGCCCGGGATATGGCAGCTCCGTTTGGACCAGGTGCCTGCGGGAGGCTGAGTCTGTGGCATCCAGTAGTGTGCCAAATATAACAGCTTCATGGGTGGCTTCGGTGGGGGGAGGAAGAAGGGCCCGTGACTTGATGGGTTTTGCCGACTTTAACCCATCGAGGAGGACATGCACGTGCGCACAGGGAGGGGGGCCTGGGATTTGGTGGACAGGAGTGGGGGGGGGTGGGGGGACTTGAGATTTATCAGACCCGAACAGAAGGGGGGGCTGAGATTTGGCAGACCTGAGTGGAAGGGGGGCCTGAGATTTGGCAGACCTGAGTGGAAGGGGGGCCTGAGATTTGGCAGACCTGGGTGGAAGGGGGGCCTGAGATTTGGCAGACCTGGGTGGAAGGGGGGCCTGAGATTTGGCAGAACTGAGTGGAGGGGAGCCCTGGGGAGGAGTGGAGACCTGTGGCGGTGGCATGCAGTGCACACACGCATGCATGGGTCGTTGTTTTCGCGTACACATGCACGATTGTGGTGTTTGTGCATGTTTGGCTTTGGTTTTGCTTTGGTGGGTTTTGTTTTGTTTTGCGTGGCATCGTGTGCTGTGTGCTGTATGCACACATGTTGTTTTTGTGCATCGTGTACATGTGTACGTGTTGTGCATATGTTGTATTGTGTACACACGTACTGTATGTGGCATGTTGTGTGCACGCAACTTGTGCGTAACATGTTGTGCATGTTTTGTGCCCGCATGCACGCACGCACGCACGCACGCACGCACGCACACACACACACACACACACACACACACACACACACACACACACACACACACACACACACACACACACACACACACACACACACACACACACACACACACACACACACACACACAACAATATCCCTTCGGGAACAGGCAAGACGACTACAATGAGTCATGGCTCAATTGCTTTTCATGGTTCACTTATATCAACGAACACTATTGGACTTCAATTGTTTGCTTGTTTTTCAAGGATAGGCTTAAAAAAAATTGTAATGGTAAAAAAGAAGCATTCACATTCCAAAGTAAACTGCAATAAATAATACGATGATGGTTTATTTGTTTTTAAGGTCATCGCCACGCTGCGATCCCAACAAAGGAAAAGCCCGTTCAGTAAGTAGACCGTCGTACGACTCAAAAAGTCCGTAGGTTCCAGTGGCAGCGTTCCAAGGGCAGCAAAAGCAAGATTGTATTTGCAGCAGATTACATTGTTGAAAGATAAATGGGCACGGTGGCATCGATTCCTGCGGAGACGGCGATGAGAAATAAGCCACCAAGAGTCTGCAGCAATTATTTGGAATTAAACGCCTTCATCTCCAACGCTTTTAATCACCCACTTTGTCAGTCATTTCATGCACAATTGTGGCACAAGCTTCTTCAAATGCTGTCAAAGAAATCTGAAAATCTTTTATCATCTTTCTTGATTTATTCCCATCTTTCTCCTTCTTAAGGATGAACAATTGCAGAGCAATGGAAGGCTTGCTGTGGCTCGGATTTTCTTGGATGTGAAAGTGCTTTTTGATCGGTTTCAATGAAAAATAGTTGCATATGCTTCTTCATCATCTCCTTGCGCACTTCCTTGTAGGATACATGGGACACTTAGAGGTGACACGGCAAAGGAAGGGAGCATTTGGTTGAACAAGGCCCGGACATCATTGGAAGAAGCTCAAAGAAAAACCACACACTGCAGCCATAGGTAGGAATGTTTGCATGATGTATGCGATTGTGTGAGCCATAACGTATGAACCAAACCAAGCCCTCTGTTAACCTCATCATGGGTTCCATGGCTGCAATATCGTAAATGAGGTTCAGGCCGACTTGTTTGGCCTTTTTCAGCTTTCTCAGCTGCTCAGCTGGGGTTCAGGAAAACTAATTTAGTCTGGAGACGACAATGACAGTAATTTGATCCTCTTTAAGAAGCACATACCAATTCCAGGCCAAGCCTTTCAAAATTACTCAGAAATGCCTTCTCTCCGAGCTTCCGGAAGAGCGAGGTGATGGAGCGTATGAACTGATACGAAGGTAGCAGGGCAGCACTTGGAAAAACTTGGTGAGGGAATGAACAAACGACGCCAAGACCATGGAAATGTACATTGCATTCAGAAAGTATTCAGACCCCTTCACTTTTTTCACATTTTGTTATGTTGCAGCCTTATGCTGAAATCGTTTAAATTCATTTTTTCCCTCATCAATCTACACTCAATACCCCATAATGACAAAGAGAAAACAGGATTTTAGAAAGTTTTGCGAATTTATTAAAAAGAAAAAACTGAAATATCACATTTACATAAGTATTCAGACCCTTTGCTATCTATGAGACTTGAAATTTAGCTCAGGTGCCTCCCATTTCACTTGATCATCTTTGACATGTTTCTGCCCCTTGATTGGCGTCCACCTGTGGTAAATTCAATTGATTGGACATGATTTGGAAAGGCCCACACCTGTCTATATAAGGTCTCACAGCTGACAATGCATATCAGAGCAAAAACCAAGCCATGACGTCAAAGGAACTGCCTGCAGAGCTCAGAGACAGGATTGTGTCGAGGCACAGATCTGGGGAAGCCTACAAAAAAAATCTCTGCTGCATTGAAGGTTCCCAAGAGCACAGTGGCCTCCATAATTCTTAAATGGAAGAAGTTTGGAACAACCAGGACTCTTCCTAGAGCTGGCCACCCGGCCAAACTGAGCAATCGGGGGAGAAGGGCCTTGGTAAGAGACGTGACCAAGAACCCGATGGTCACTCTGGCTGAGGTCCAGAGATCCTGTGTAGAGATGGGAGAAACTTCCAGAAGGACAACCATCACTGCAACACTCCACCGATCTGGGCTTTATGGCAGAGTGGCCAGATGGAAGCCTCTCCTCAGTTTTTTCTTTTTAATAAATTTGCAAAACTTTCTAAAATCCTGTTTTCTCTTTGTCATTATGGGGTGTTGAGTGTAGATTGATGAGGGAAAAAATGAATTTAAACGATTTCAGCATAAGGCTGCAACATAACAAAATGTGAAAAACGTGAAGGGGTTTGAATACTTTCAGAATGCACTGTATGCGGACTCATCTTGTGTATGTATGCGGATGCCTCCCTAAAGATTGGACAAAGGTAAAAAAAAAAAAAAAAAATCTTTAAAAATAGATGTTCCTGAATAAAGCCAGGAAGAGGACGAGCTTGTTTCTATGAAAGCATTTTTTTCCTTTCTTCGTCAAAGTCTGGAAACCAAGTTTTGAATAAACTATCGCATCGAATATAAAATAATTGTGGTACGTGCAGTGGTATTGATAGGGGCCTCCAATTCAATCACAAGGTAAACACGCAGGGCCTCAAAACCCATAGTATGTGCTTTCCCACCAATTAAAAACGTGGCTGTGTCATTTTTACAATGTCCATTCAACATGATAGGAACACGGACACAGTGAGTCTATTCTACTCAACAGCCGCACGGATCCTGATATAATGGCTAATAAGATATAGAATGCTCAGTTAGCCATAACACCTTCCCCAATTGCAACATCCCGAGTTATATGCCAGTTGGTAATTGATAAAGAAGTGGAGATAATTTTAAAATTTCAATCTTTGCACATGCAGAAAAAAAAGTAATAAATTAAAACAGCACAGGTTGCCAATGTCAGGGCATCATCATCAATGGAGGAGTAGGATTCCGGTGGGATGGAAGAGGGTTCTCCGTTAACCAATTCTATCTTGAAACAATTTTGAGGCAAAAAAGTGGATTTGCCAAATAGCACGTCTATCTCGCACCTAACAGGCCTGCAGCAAGACGAGGTCGATCTGCAACCGACAAAGGGCCAACGCTCAAAATGTCAGCTGAATCTCATTTCTCATAACGGTTAAAAATACTTATCAACCATCAGTTGATATAAAATGCACTCTCCGTTTGAAGTATCAAGATCATTCCCAAGAACTGCCGATGCAACGGTGGAAGATTCGGAAAACTAACAACATAAGATATGACCGAGTGTGTCGAAATGAAGATGGTGCTTCAAAAGCAAAGCAATTGCGTTGTGTCATGGTCTACACGAGAAACGAGGCTTCATAAACCGGCAACACATTGATAATTAAGAATGAGTTTCTAAATTTATAAAAAAAGATGAACATTCCCACAAGATGATGAAGACCGTCGATGTTCACGGGTCCGTTTGAGTCAAACCTAATAAGATTTAGTGGCTTCCGTGGCCTCACCACATACAAGGCTTTCATCCGCAGCTCAATGGAGTACTGTTCACCCCTCTGGGCTGGTGCTCCTGCCTCACACCAAGCTCGTCATCACGCTGTTGAAACCAAAGCGTTCAGAATCATTGGAATCTCCCGCGATGAAGTTGATTCCGAGGGCATTTCACTCACTCACCGCAGGCAGGTAGGTGGTCCTTCTGTCTTCTACCGACTCCTCTCCGGCCTTGTCCCCCAGCTCTCTCTGGGCTCTGTCCCCCAAATATTCCTACAGGTCGCACAAGATCTGCCAGCAACCCTCTTATGGTTAAACTGCCAAAATCAAGACTCTCTGCTCACCTTCACTCCTTCATTCCTCTTTCCTCCCGCCTCTGGAACAAACTCCCTCACTCTCTTCAATCCCACTCCTCCCCTCCAGGTCTTTAAAACGGCTGTTCACCGCCATCTCTTATCCTCCCCCATCCAAAACCTTTCTACCCCCGTTAATACACCCCCGATACAGTTTTTTGAAATACCAACTTCTTTCCTGGAAGTCCTTGCAGTGTCCTTGTGTTTTATACTTCTCCCCCCCCCCCCCCCCCTTCCCACGCCTCCTCCCCCCAAGCACTCTCCCTTCCACAGATCTCCCGATGTCCCTGCTCTCAAATGTTGTGCTTGTGTGCTTCCCTTCTCTCCCCATCTTGTCTACCGCTCCCTTTATTATATGTTTTATGTGTCCGTTTTTTTGTGTGTGTGATTAATGTTGGCTCTTTCACGAGCCTCGATCTTGTATACAAAAAATATATATATATTGTTTTGAACAATTTATTTATAAAAACAAAACGGTAGGATTACCACTGCCCAACATTAATGATTCTGGCAGCGTGTGCAGGCAGTAATTAGGTCAACCAATACCATTAAGGTTCTCTCCAGCTCGTACCAGCTGTTCTTAAAGCCAAAAAAGATGGCATTCCTGCCAACTGTAAACGACGGCCCTTTCCATTTACATTAATGACTTCAAAAGGCGGCATTCTAGGTAGGGTGTTACCTGGTGGTATTCAATGAGCCGAAGCAGCATGGAGACGACAACCTCCTTCTGAGTTTCGAGATCCCGTCCGGCATCCGCTTTGCTGTTTCCACGCAGGACGAACAGGTCTCGAACTATAGGTCTCAATGCTGGAATGGCTGCACGACATGCACATGTGCAACATGATGTGGACATGCAAGCACGATGTTTGGTGTTTGTACATATTATATCCTTTTTAAATGCAGAGTAACAAGCAAGGAAGCAGTATGTACCATTTTAAAAGTCGTTGCCATGACTCGGCCAAGGTTTGAACCCCAGACCTGGTAGACTCAGAGCGGACGCTCTAACCATTACCGTATGCCACAGAGTCTGGTTTTCCAATAATTCCTCCAACATTATGCACAAAAATCAATATTATTCCATCCCATTCCTCATTGATTACTCAAAATTAAACTGCAGTCTCTATACATGACTTGCTGCTCCCAAAGAAAACTGTGAAGTGTGGGAAGGCCATCAATCATTTTGGCCTAGTAGAACAAGTAAAAAGGAGGGCCTTGCCGTTCAGGTTCAGTGGTCTCCCCTTCGTGGATTCACTCAATCGCAGTGAATTTGTTGAGGCACAGTTTGCGGATTGGAGTCAACGAGCTCAAAATAATCATAGATTGGCGAACTATTTTCTACATTTGTTCAACTTATTAAAATAAACGCAATACCCCCCTCAAAACCTTGAACATCATCAGCACATCATCTCCAATAACTCGTCTTTATCGTTGTTATCATGAACATCGCCATCATATTATTGAATCAGATTTATCATCATTATTCGCACCAGTTGGACTTAGTCCGAAACGGGGGCTTATGGACTGGGTCTCGTCCGTCCATGAGTCCATCCATCCGCAGCCATATCTCAGACATGAATGGACCGATTTTGTTCAAACTTGGCACAGATAATTAATGATGGCTTACATATAAACGCCATTTTTTTTCCACATTAGATCCAAGATGGCCGACTGGCAGCCATTTTGTCACTCAAAATTGACGCAACCATTGCTCAGATGTGCTTGGACCAATTTTGTTCAAACTTGGCACAAAGACAATACATGAGAGCATACATATGCAGAAGATTTTGTTTTGTAATCCGACCAAAGTAATATAAAATATAATCTTGTAAATATGGGCGAGCCCTTTAACTCCGTAGAGCAAAATTAATAAAACCATGGGGGCTGGGACATTTTACGTCTTTGTCTCCTTCTTAAAGGTAAGTTTCATGAGCTTAACGCAAGACATTAAAGCTTGTTTTTGTGCTATTTAATGCCATTAATAAGAGCTTGAAGCGCGGTGCTACGCGCGCTACTTGCTTAGCAAGGAGGAAGCGGACAACGCGGTAGGTTAAAAGAGTCTTTATTTCAAGAGCTCCACTGTAGCTGCGCGCCCGGTGTATATCCCGCGGCCACGCCTACCCCTCGGGCGTGGCCGCCGCCCACTTGGTGCGCGGAATGATGTCATCACGCCAGTGAGCTTTCGTGTCCACCACACGCGCCCCCCCAGAATTCCCGTGCACCTGGAGGGCCAGTTTGCGGGGCAAATGGATGACCCGGCCGAAGCGCCCTCTGGCGACTGGCGGCGTCCGGGGTGCAGGGATACCAGCTGGGATGCCTCCGGCTGCGCCCGGGATGGGTGCAGAACCGGGGGGCGGCGTGCCGGAGGGCCTGGGCGGTGCCGGGGGACCGCCCGCAGGGGGGCGGCCCCGACGCAGAGGCCGAGCCACCGGCGGTGGGTGGTCCACGTCGAGGTGGGCCGGCTTGAGGCGATCCACTGAGACGCGGTCGGGAGTACCGCCGATGTCCAAGGTGAAATGTTTCACCCCGGTCTCCAGCACGCGGAAAGGCCCGTCGTACGGGGGCCGCAGTGGTGTCCGGTGGGCGTTGTGCCGGACGAAGACGTACTCCGCGGTGCGAAGCTCCGGGGCGACGTGCGTAGGCGGGTGCCCGTGGTGCGCCGTCGGCACCGGGGCGAACCTCCGGGCGGTCTCCTGCAGTGCGGAGCGCTCCTGCGCCGCGGACCATGGTGCCGTGGGGTCGGGGAGGAACTCGCCCGGCACCCGCAGCGGTTGTCCGAAGACCAACTCCGCCGCGGATGCGCGCAGGTCGTCCTTGGGCGCTGTCTGGAGGCCCAGCAGGACCCAGTGGAGCCTGTCGACCCAGCCGCCGTCGTGGAGGGTGGCCCGGAGCGCGGCCTTCAACGAGCGGTAGAACCGCTCGCACAGGCCGTTGGCCTGGGGGTGGTAGGCCGTGGTTCGGTGCAGCTGGACCCCGAGCCCCCGCGCGACCGCCCCCCAGAGTTCCGAGGTGAACTGGGGGCCGTGGTCGGACGAGATGTCCGAGGGGGCGCCGAACCGGGCGACCCAGGTGGCGATGAACGCCTGCGCGATGTCCGCCGTCGTCATCGCCGCCAAAGGCACGGCCTCCGGTCACCGGGTGGTGCGGTCCGCCATTGTCAGGACATGGGTGAAACCCCGCGAGGGGGGCAGGGGTCCGCGCCCCCGCACGGGGGCAGGTTCGACCATGTGCACCAGGTCCACGTGCACATGGTCGAACCTACGTGCCGGCACCGTAAACGGGGCCAATGGGGCCTGGGTGTGCCGGTGCACCTTCGCGCGCTGGCACGCGAGGCACGTCCTGGTCCAGCCGCGGCGGGCCTTCCGGAAGCCATGCCAGATAAACTTGTCGGCGACCAACCTCTGGGAGGCCTTCGTGCCCGGGTGGGACAGGCCGTGGATGGCGTCAAAAACCTGGCGCTGCCAGCCCGCGGGCACGATGGGGCGAGGCCGCCCGAGGGAGATGTCGCACAAGAGGGCCATGCCCGCGCCGTCGAACGGCACCTCGGTGACGCGGAGGCCCGTGACGGCGGTCCGCAAGGCCTGGACGCCGCGGTCGGTGGCCTGGTCCGCCGCCATTCGGGCATAGTCGATGCCAGCGGTTGCCAGGCACCACACACCCATTGCTCGTGCACCGCACCCACAGCGTAGTCCGAGGCGTCGGTGGTGAGGGCGATTGGTGCATCGGGCGCCGGGTGCGCGAGCATGGTGGCGTTAGCCAAGGCGAGCTTCGCGCCCGCGAACGCCGCGTCCATCTGCTCGGTCCAGGTAACGTCACCTTTGCCCAGCTTCCCTCGGAGGGCCTCGTGCAAGGAGCGCAGGAGCTGGGCGATGCGTGGCAGGAACCGATGGTAAAAGTTTACCATGTCCAGGAACTCCTGGAGCCCCTTGATCGTGCGGGGGCGCGGAAACCCCTTCACCGCCTCCACCTTGGCCGGTAGGGGGACGGCCCCGTGCCTGGTGATGTGGTGCCCCAAAAAGTCGATGTCGGCGACGCCGAACCGGCACTTGGTGGGGTTCACGATGAGGCCATGCTGGCCCAGACGTTCGAAGAGCGTGCGGAGATGGTGTAGGTGCTCTTCGCGGGACGCGCTGGCGACGAGGATGTCGTCCAGGTAGACGTAGACGAAATCCAAGTCGCGCAAGACGCTGTCCATTAGTCGCTGGAACGCCTGAGCCGCATTTTTCAATCCGAAGGGCATCCAAAGAAATTCGAAAAGTCCGAATGGCGTGATGACCGCCGTCTTCGGGATGTCCTCCGGCCTGACGGGGACCTGATGGTAGCCGCGTATGAGGTCCACCTTTGAAAAGAAGGACATGCCCGCCAACCGGGCGGATAAGTCCTGGATGTGGGGGACGGGGTAGCGGTCGGGGGTGGTGGCGTCGTTGAGGCGCCGGTAGTCCCTGCACGGTCGCCATCCCCCGCCGGGCTTTGGCATGATGTGGAGCGGCGACGCCCAAGCACTCTCGGAGCGCCGCACGATGCCGAGCCGCTCCAGCGTAGCGAACTCCGGTTTAGCTACCGCGAGCTTTGTCGGCTCGAGGCGGCGTGCCCGGGCGTAGACCGGTGGCCCGGCGGTGGGGATGTGGTGTTCCACCCCGTGCTTGACGGCCCCCACCGAGAAGGTGGGCCGCGTAAGGGCCGGGAAGCTGGCGAGGAGGCGGGTGAATTCGTCCGCTGCCGGAAGCGTACAAACTAACCTTGCTGGGACCGAACCGCTCAGCAAGCCGCTTGGCGAGCTGCTCGGTGAGCCGCTCAGTGAGCCGCTCAACGAGCTGCTCAGCGCGCAAGCAAGCGAGCTGAACGTTTCAGCCTGGACAAGGCGTCTGTTCTTCACATCTACCAACAACCCGTTTGCACAGAGGAAGTCCACACTGAGCAGTGCCATGGGGACACTAGTGGTTACGAACGTCCACGTGAAGCGTTGCCTTCTGAACCGCAGGGAGAGGCAGCGCTTCCCGAATGTGCGTATGGGTGTTCCTTTCGCAGCAAGCAACGCGGGGCCCCGGCCCGCGGTTCGCTTGTCGGACGTAGAGGCAGGGATAACGCTCACCTGTGCACCAGTGTCGCACAAACGGCGCCCGGACAATGTGTCCGTTATAAAAAGAAGGCTGCCGGAATGGCCGACGCTCAGGGCCGCTACCGAGCGCCGGCTTTGTAGTTTCCCGACTTGCCGAATGAGCACGGCGGGCGACAATTCCTCGCCTTGTGGCCAAACCTGGCGTGGAAATAGCACCAGGTTTGCGGCGAAGGCGGGGGCCGCGGTTTTCGTGGTGGTGGTGGGCGTGGCGTGGCGGCAGCCACGCGGTGTGCATCAGCCTCGAGATCCACGAGGTGTGGTGCATCAGCATCAGGGTCAGCCTCAGGACGCGCGACGGCCGCGCCAAAACTCGCCTGCGTGTCCAAAGCCGCAAAGAACTTGTCGGCCTCAGCAGCGAGAGCTCGGGGTGCCGTCGTCGCAGAACCGGCCAACGCGAGGCGGACTCATGCCGGCAGCTGGCGTCGAAATAACGCCCGGAATGGAGCGTTCGGGGTTTCGTCACCCATCAGCGACAGCATATGGTCCATGCGGACCGACGGTCGCATGTCACCGAGCTCGGGGAGGTCCAGGAGGCGGTCGGCCCGTGCGTCCACCGTGAGACCGAACGTGGCGAGGAGGAGACGCTTGTTCACCTCGTACCTGCCGTCGGCCGGTGGGTTCCTCAGGACCGACACGACGCGGGCGGCCGTGCTGGGCCCGAGGGAGGCGACCACATGGCAGTACATGGTCTCGTCCACCGTGATGCCTCGAAGTCGGAACTGGGCTTCTGCCTGCAGGAACCATACTTCAGCTTGCGCCTCCCAGAACTTGGGGAGTTTGATCTGGACCGCGTTGTTTGCCATTGCGATGGCGTATTCGGTCGGTCAGCGACGGCTGATCCAACGTCGGAGGGTCACCAATGAAGCGCGGTGCTACGCGCGCTACTTGCTTAGCAAGGAGGAAGCGGACAACGCGGTAGGTTAAAAGTCTTTATTTCAAGAGCTCCACTGTAGCACTGGAGCACTCCGGGCTGCGCGCCCGGTGTATATCCCGCGGCCACGCCTACCCCTTGGGCGTGGCCGCCGCCCACTTGGTGCGCGGAATGATGTCATCACACCAGTGAGCTTTCGTGTCCGCCACAAGCTAATGTTATGGATTCGTCACTTCCGTTGTGGTTTTCATCCACTGTAAACATTTTTGATTCCATGTACTATTATTGTTGTCGTTTAAGGGAGATAGAGATTACTATTTTCAAAAGGTAAAAAGTCAATGTTTTAAATGAAACCGGAACCGGACGACGAAGAAGAGGAAGAGGAGGAAGAGAAGGCGGAGCGAGTGAGTCGGACAAGAAGCCTAGCTGCTTCGAGGTCTGGAGCGAACGATTGGCGAACGAGGGTCACGAGTGAACTTTGGGTTTCCCGGGAAAGGGATTCCTGTGAACTTTGGGCTTCCCGGGAAAGGGATTCCTGTGACAGAGTTGTTATCGCTGTGACAGATGAACCTGCGTGTCAGGTTTTGTGGTCGATTCCGAGGAGAATCATTGTAGTGCCGTTACGCCTCGAGAACGGGCCGTCGGCCATTTTGACTCGCGCGCTTTGCGCATCGCTCAAGGTTTTTCACTTCGGTTCAACCATTCTCACCGCATCCAGACGTTAATTTGGTGTGCATGTGTAACGTGGCTTTTGAGTGGGAAATCTGCGGTTCGCCGATTGAGAGCCGTCAAATGTCCATACCTGAAGGTGTGATTTCCCCGTCGCTTCTCGAGGACACCTTCGCCCATCTTTGGCAGTGTAACTGTCAACCCAACGAGATTCTGGTCTCGATACGACATCGTACGGACGATCACTGGAGGGGATCGACTTTGGCATGAAGCCGGGAAAGAGACATTGGGAATGTTCTTCTTTTCGCTCACTTGGAGCACAGTGAGTTATATTGTACGAACCTGATGGTACCATCATAGGAAATATATATTGGTTGTACAATTGATTACGATTGTTGCTGTACTGTTATTCTTGTGTGATCTTAATACAATACTTGTTTGTTGGTAACAATTGGTGTGGTTTCACCATTTATCTTTGACATACAGAATAACACACATCTTTCTGCGGTGACTCCTCTCGGGGCTCGGAGGTACACCGTGACTGGGGTTTGGGGAGGAGCACGTAACACTAAGAACATAAAATTATACAGAAACATGTTAATTAAGGGTATAGTTTGGACAAATTTCAAAGTTGAAGTCCCTAACCCATTTTCCCCATTACCCCTTACGTTTGCGCATCGTGCATTTGCAGTTCTTGAGGATTTTCAAGAACTTAACCTCCGTGAATTGCAAAGCCCTCCTTTGCAAAGAAAGTTGATCGAAACCTACTGGCAACACTCATCACATTTTATGAATTTTACTCGTTATGAATGAACGGGGGTCGTTTTATTTTGTTTGATCATGACCATTTCAGCAACTGCCGAATGTGACTACAAAGAACAGATTTTGAACGTCTTTAAAATTGCTTCTTAAACCATGGAAAGAATGGATAGCTGTGTTAGTAAAGGAATGCTTTGGAGTGTGTGTCCCAAAGCAGCCTCAAATGACATTCAAATCCACAAGGATTTGAGTTAATTGCCAACCACAATCACAAATCGATCATAAATAAAACAGAAAACAAAACGAAAATAAAAAGCCTTTTAGGACATAAGCTAGAATGTTTATCTCTGAAGAGCTAATGCTTCAAAATTCAATGCAGTTCATAAATGTCCCCATGTCATTCCTCTTGGTGAGTCAAAGCCGATCTCAAGGCTTATGCCGACATACCATGAGTTATGGCCTTGCGTCCACTCGCCATGAGTCCATCGCACAACTGAATGATCTTCGGCATGCTGATGATGGGCTTCGAGTGGTACCGCTCATACGAGAGCAGCACCAGGAAGTGGAACACATTTGGGATGAGCTGCTCCGAGTTGCTGCGTCACAAAAATGGTCAAGGCTGTCTAAACCGAGGCAGACATTTTTAATCATTGTGAGAACATTTTTATATAATGGTACTGCCGATTTACTTGCTCTCCAATCCGTTATTGGCATGGGGTATTGGCCACCGCCTTTAACAGAGAAAGCAATTTATTGCACAAACTATGTTTCCTTGAGGGGATGAAAAAGTCAACAACAAGATTTATGCACTGGCATAAAACAGACCACACCAGGCAAGGGATGTAGGAAGATTACCAAATTCCCTGAAGGTCACTCATGAACCAGCTGGGTTTTTACAATGAAATACAAAGTAGATTTCTCAAAACAACTTCATTGTATGAGAAGGTGAGAATCCAAATACTGTTGCTTTCATTCAGATTTTTACCCAAAATCTACAGCTGAGACACTTTCAGCGTATCCTCAATTGAGAACTAAATCTGCAAACACACACACACACACACACACACACACACACACACACACACACACACACACACACACGCAAGCACCCACACACAAATGGGTGGGCACACACTGACATGCTGACACTGACATGCTGACACTGACACTGACACACACACACACACACACACACACACACACACACACACACACACACACACACACACACACAGCCACACACAGCCACACACAGCCACACACAGCCACACACAGCCACACACAGCCACACACTGACACACACTGACACACACTGACACACACTGACACACACTGACACACACTGACACACACACACTGACACACACACACTGACACACACACACTGACACACACACACTGACACACACACACTGACACACACTGCCCCCCACACACACACACACACACACACACTGACACACACACACACACACACACACACACACACACACACACACACACACACACACACACACACACTGACACACACACACACACACACACACACACACTGACACACACACACACACACACACACACTGACACACACACACACACACACTGACACACACACTGATTGTGGAGGCGTGGATCGATCAGGCGTGGAAAGCGAAGGACGCAAAGAGTTTTGCGATCTACACACCGGGACTCGGCCCCGCGGATGATTGAATCTTCGGCACACTGCTTGGAGCTCCAGATGATTGCCAGGCTGCAAGCCGGCGGCCAATAGTGGTCTTGCGGGCCGGGCAGAGAAGGGGGAGGGAAGTCCAACGTGATGCAATGCTACTCGCACCCTGGTGGGGATGTCGGGTGGCCAGCATGGCGATCCCCAAGGGGAAAGATTGGTATAGAGGTACCAAGATGTCGACAGACGAAAACGAATTTTGTCTTGAGAAAAAAAAGAAAACGAAATACCAAATAATGGGACACAAATCCCATACAGGCGGAGCGCTGAGCCTGTGCAGCCTCAACAAGCAGCCAGAATTTGCGCTGTAAAGAATAAAGTCTTGTGAGAAAGAAAACCATTTCACAGGGAAACGGGGAGGGGATCTGCACCAAATCGAGTGTCTGAGGAGGTGCCAAAACCAAAAATCTCCATTAAAAAATAAAGCTCCACAAGAGAAACCTAAACAACGAAAATTGGTGCATAGAGGAAGAGATCATGCTCTTCTACAAAGTGTATTCAGTCAATGAGCAGCGAGGAATAGATGGTGCAGGGGACAATATTCATGGACCAGTTAAAGAATACTAAAATGGCCACCAGAATTGGAGACAGTTCCATAGAATAAATTTGACTGAGTTGTGTCAACAATTGATAAATTCCTGATTAGAAATAGAATAAAAGAAATGTCAGTTAGGCCCAGAAGACAAGCAGAAGGTAGGAGGAGGAAGTGAGCCAGGGGCTCACTGGGAGGTGGACAACGGGATGGTGGGGACGTTACCGGGGTGGCATGGGGAGGGGCTATGTGGCGAAAATGAATTGCTAACTGAGGGGATATGCAAAGTGAGTGTGCAACACGCGACATGACACTGGACACTCAGCAGTGGAGACGAGGTGTGGTGGGCGGAGGAGACACGGACCTACCTCGGGAGGAGGAGCAGAACTGACAACTGACTTGGACCGGGCGACACTAACACAGACTGAAGGAATGGCAAATGATGACCAGCAAGAAGAGGATGGAAAACAGCAGAATATAAGAGGAGGAGGAGTAGGGGTTGATGAAGAGTAACATATATGTTGGAAGAAGAGCTGGACAACAAACTGTCAAATTGAAGACTCGCTGCTCACGTTCACGATTTCATTCCTCTTTTATCCCGCCTCTGGAACAAACTCCCTCACTCTCTTCAATCCCACTCCTACCTCCAGGTCTTTAAAACAGCTGTTCACCACCATCTCTTATCTTCCCCCATCCAAAACCTTGATCTTTTCTACCCCTGTTAATACACCCCAAATCCACCTTTTCAAATTCCGGGTTTTTTTCCTGAAACTCCAAGTAGTGTCCATTTGTTTGTGTTACGTTTCCTACCCCTCTTCCCCAATCCCACCCCCCATAACCCCGCCCCCCCCCCCACTCCCTCTACCTTCTACAGATCTACCGATGTCCCTGTTCTCGACTGTTGATGTGCTTCCCTCTCTCTCTCCCCCTCCTGTCTCCCACTCCCTTTATTACACGTTTCAGGTGTTTTCTGTTTGTGTCTGTGTTTTATGTGTTGCTCTTACACGAGCCTCGAGTTTGTATACAAAAAAAAGTAGCGGATAAAAGAATAACATCACTCAGTGAAAGACCACAACTCGAGTGAATAGAAAACAACAAACAAATGAAAATGCTAAACAGGAGAACTAAACCGATCAATTGGTAAAATAATACCGAAATCATCCCTTGAAGGAAGTCAAGAGTGTGTGCTTTGCAGCGGCACTACTCATTCAAAGAAAGTAATCTGCAAACAATACTGTAATAAAAACAAACCAGGCCCAAGCACCAGAGATAGACAGAAACCAAGCATCACCATTGAAAGGGAGACTGAAGACACAGGAAGAACAAATAAGAAAAGAAACGGGACAAATGCAGCAATTCAGAAGAGGAAACAAGGCCCAAAGCTAAAGAAGATAATCGAAAAAATAAAAAATATGTAACATCGAAGACAAAGACAGTTAATGGGTGCCCAAACCCAGGTCCGGTTTATTTCCGCCACACTCACTCCCAAACCCAGGTCCGGTTTATATTCGCCACACACACTCCCAAACCCAGGTCCGGTTTATATCCGCCACACACACTCCCAAACCCAAGTCCGATTTATATCCGCCACACACACTACCAAACCCAGGTCCGGGTTATACCCTCCACGCACACGCAGCAACTAGTCAGGTTCACTATGTTTTTTCGTTCAAAATCATGGTAGATTAGCAAATCTCTGATGCCTTGGTATCTCTCCCAGGTTACTCCCTCCTCAGGTATGATAGACCTGAGCCTCGTCCTGGAGGTGGGGTTGCTATCTTTATAAAAAAACTCTCTTCCTCACTCGCCCTCCACTGCCCTCTCTCCACCTCACCCCCAGGAATACCTTTGGCTACGGCTTCCCCTTCGCTCCCACCTTTTGTACATATGTGTGTTGTACCGTCCACCAAACAGCGATGACTCCACCTACATCTCGCTGTCTGATAATATGGACCAACTTCTATCTACCCATCCCAACTCTCTCTTCCTCATATGTGGTGATTTCAATTGTCACCATGCCAGTTGGCTGAGTGTGGGTACCTCTCTCACCAGCCATGGCTCTTCAGCAAAGGACTTCTGCGACTCACTGGGACTGACACAATCTGTCAATTTCCCGACCCGGATCTCAGTCAACGGAGCATCTTCTCTTCTGGATTTGGTTATGACAAACTTCCCTGAAAATGTCTGCTGCTCTTCTTCTGCTCCAATCGGCTCATCTGATCATGTGCTTGTCAAAGTGGACATCTCTCTGACCATTCTCAGAGAGCCTCCTCAGCGTCGACGAGTCTGGCATTTCACTCAGGCCAACTGTCACGGTCTTCAAGCAGCCATCAATCATCTGGACTGGTCTCCCATCTCTACCGCCTCTGACATCAACTCATCCTGGGAATTCTTTCAAAGTAAATTGCTCTCTCTCATGCACAGATTTATCCCATCTCGTCTTCAGTTGTCATACCCTTACTCCCGTCCATGGTACACGGAATCTTGTGGTGAGGCTGTTGCCCTGAAACAACTTGCTTTCGTCTCCTGAAAAGCAAATCCAACGGAAGGAAATCTCATTCCCTTTCACAAAGCCCGAAACAAGTGTGTGTCCACCCTCAGGAGAGCCAGGAAACAATATCTCACCGTTCTCAAGACCGAACTCTCTTATCTGTCTCCCTCTTCCAAATCCTGGTGGCGTCTGGTCAAATCTGTTTCTGGTGTTTGTTCCCCCTCCATCCCCTCCCTCACCTCAAACGGCTTAACGGCTGACTCCACACGTGAAAAAGCTGAATGCCTCAACTCTGTGTTTGCCTCTAAATCTTGTGTCCCAAACCCATCCCTCTCTGTACCCACCGTACCCAGTCGTACCCAGCTGCTCCTGGACTCTGTGTCCTTTCCTCCTGACAAGGTGGAAAAGTTTCTGTCAACCCTCGACTCTGATTCTGCAACTGGTCCTGAAGGCATCAGCCTACGGGTCCTAAAATCATGTTATTCCGCTCTTTCACTCCCTCTCTCTGTTCTCTTCACCCTCTCTTTTGCTCAAGGTCATCTGCCATCTGCTTGGAAATCAGCCAACATCACCGCTTTGCACAAAAAAGGTGCAAAAACAGATCCCAGCAACTACAGACCAATCAGCCTTCTCCCAATTATCAGCAAAGTCATGGAATCCATCATTGCTTCAGATATGAAATCTTTCCTCTTCTCCAATGGCTTGATCTCTGATCATCAATTTGGTTTCAGACCTGGTCACTCTACTCTGGACATGCTGCTTCTGCTTTCTCAACAATGGATGGAGGTCCTCAACGCCAAACAGGAAATTAGAGCTGTCTCCCTTGACATTTCACGTGCCTTCGATACGGTCTGGCACCCTGCTCTGCTCACCAAACTCTCCTCCTTTGGTATCCATGGAAATCTCCACGCATGGCTGGCGGACTTCCTCTCTGGTCGTAGTCAACGTGTGGCCCTGAATGGGTTTCTCTCATCTCCTCTTCCTGTTCAGGCTGGAGTTCCCCAAGGTAGTGTTCTGGGCCCTGTGCTTTTTCTGGTCTTCATCAATGATCTCTCTGACTCTCTTGAAAATCCTCTCTATCTCTTTGCTGACGACTCTACTCTCTGTCGCTCCATTCCTCATCCCTCAGATCGGCAGTCTGCAGCCTCCTCACTCTCTGCAGACCTGGACAAAATCACAGACTGGGCAAACAAATGGAATATTTCTTTCAATCCTGATAAATCTCACACTCTTACGATGTCTCTCCGAAAAGACCGACTGGAAAACCCTCCCATCCACTTTCTGAATAATCCTCTCCAAGAAGTTCTGTCACTCAAGCTTTTGGGTCTCACTATTTGCCATGATCTTTCCTGGGAAAACCACATTTCAAATCTGGCCTCCAAAGCCAGTTGCCGACTGGGCATCCTCCGTCGTGCGAAGTCCTTCCTTGGCACACCTGAGCTCCTCACCACATACAAGGCTTTCATCCGCAGCTCTATGGAATACTGCTCTCCCCTCTGGTCTGGTGCTCCTGCCTCACACCTAGCCCGTCTTCACGCTATTGAAACCAAAGCGTTCAGAATCATTGGAATCTCCCGCGATGAAGCTAACTCTGAGGGCCTTTCACTCACTCACCGCAGGCAGGTTGGTGGTCTTTCTGTCTTTTCTACCGACTCCTCTCCGGCCTTGCCCCCCCCCCCCCCAGCTCTGTCTATGCTCTGTCCCCCAAATATACCTGCAAGACGCACAAGATCTAAGATCTGCCAGTAAAACCCTCTTCTGGTGAAACTTCCAAAATCAAGACTCTCTGCTCACCTTCACTCCTTCATTCCTCTTAATTCAGGCTCCGGAACAAACTCCCTCACTCTCTTCAATCCCACTCCTCCCTCCAGGTCTTTAAAACAGCTGTTCACCACCATCTCGTATCTTCCCCCATGCAAAACCTTGATCTTTTCTACCCCGTTAAAATACCCCAATCCACCTCTTTCATTGTCCAACAACTTCTTTCCTGAAATTCCTAGTAGTGCTCCTTTGCTTTAATACCGTGTACCCCTCCACCCCCCCCCCCCCACCCCCTTTCCCCAGCCCCAGCCCTCTCCCTTTCAGAGATCTCTCGATGCCCTTGTTCTCTACTGTTGGTGTGCTTGTGCGTTTCCTCTCTCTCTCTCTCCCCCTCTCGTCTTCCGGCCCCTTTATTGTATGTTTTATGTGTCCGTGCATGTTTTGGTGTTTAATGTGTTCGCTCCTACACGAGCGTCGACTCTATATACAAAACAAAAAAATAAAAAAATAAAGATAAAATTAAATGAAAAGGTTCAATTGAGAGGATTATGAGGTTGAAATTAAATAACGAGGTAACATCGATGTCTGAATCTCATGATATATGAGACATACAAACATAGATTACATTTAGAGTTAATTAGCTACTTATCTGACAACCTGGATGTAAAAATTTTTTAAAGGGATACATGCCTTTTTGCACATCGACGTCATGAATCATCATACCGAGTTTCAAAATGATCAGTTGAGCTGCATCGGAGGAGAAAGGGAAAAAAACAACAAAATATGCTAATGGCCCCACTGCCAGAAGGAAGGATGGAAGGACTGACTGACTGAAGTACAATAGACAAAGAAGGATCACAGGAATGGCTAAGAAGAGGTCAGCTCGACTGGGATGGAGAATGAATCATCATAATAAATGCCAAAAACAAAGGACACTATTCCAACGGCTTTAAAACAATAGTGGGACTGAGTCAATCGGACAAGTGTAGGTTCTGCAAGGTAGAAACAGAAAGTATGAAACACGTCCTATCGGGATGTAAAAAAAAAAAAAAACACACGTCAGAACAGCTGTAAACACAAAGGCACAACAAGGTATGTCGAGTAATCTCCTGGCACATCTGCAGAAATATAATAAACGGTTCTAGTTCTACAAAACTCATGGAAACATGAACCAAAAGCGCTCATTGAAAACAAGGACATAATGGTCACGTGACCTGATGATCCAATCCAGCGTGAACATAGAAAACAAAGCATTGTGGACAGGACATAGTATTCAGATACAAAAAGGAAAAGCAGGCTTTGCTAATTGAGGTTTCAGTAACCAGTGATTTTTGTGTAAATGCAGAAATCAAGAAAATGACCAAATATCCAGATCTCAAGAATGATGTCAAAATACAGTATATTGGAAGCTGGAGAGAACTGGAATTGTACCGGTGATAATTTGAGCACAAGGAATGATGAAGAACCTCACCTACATCTTCAAAAACATCCTTGAGAATATTACTACAAACTGATTACAGTTGGAGGGTGTCCGGGGCTTGGTGACGATCCTGAAGAGCACGCTCGAAGAGATTTGCTCGGAACAAAACTGAGAATAAGAAGACTTCACAACTTGGTCCATGAATCGAGGTCTTTCACCGAAAACTCGGTGAATACTTCAAGTCCTGTGAGGACACCGTTCCACCTTCTGAAACCCACATATGGATCAAACAAACAGCAGCATGCATGCACGTGCGCACGCACGCACACACACACACACACACACACACACACACACACACACACACACACACACACACACACACACACACACACACACACACTTGGAGTCAGCCGTCAGGGCAGTGATGACATATTGCTGGAGCCCAATGCCAAAGGTCTGCAGTGTGATGTGTATACAAGGTGCTCAAACGCAAACTTGATATGCTCCAGGGTAACTGTGCAGGTAACCGTGCAGAAACATCTGTGCAGGTACATAGACAGTACTTCATCAACATCTGCGTAGGACCTCCAACAGACTTATTAATTCTACGATTCAATACTCGACACTTACGCCTTTAATCTTTCAAGTATCAGGGACCAAACGCAGACTCAATGCAAACATTGAATGATACTCACTTTATCTGTCCTTCTTCTATAAATTCGAACTGTTTCAGAATAAATCCGATGAACACCTGAACAAAAGGAAACAAGGTAAATAAAACGGTCAAACTTTATAGCTGGGCATTCTATGCAATATAAACCGTGGCACTTAAAAATGGTACCAGGTATTCAGCCACATGGAAATGGTACGATACCTGCAGCATAGTCCGGGTACAAATCAATAACTTGAACAATCTAATTAGAATTTGGAGGGTAATTATAGAGGGTCACCTCGCGAGGGACACTCACCTGTGAGCTGCCTAGCCTGGGGTTTGAATCCCGACCCAACAAGAATCAATGCGTGTGCCATCCCTCGGATGGACATTAAGCTGGCCATCCCATCTGGCCGTATTAGTGGTGGACGTTAAAGATCACACGATGTCCGCAAAGAGTAGGCGAGCTAACGCCGGCAACCTCAACAAATTACAAATCCATGCTCTAACTTACAGGGGGCACTGCATCCGCAGCACTACCGTGCCCACCAGTAACTGATGCTAAACCACATCACATGCTGCATACAAACGTTCATGACAACATAGCCCCATTACGTACAAAAAAAACGCCAGGTTTGAATCTCCCCTCTCTCAGACAGACAACTTTCCCATCTCACCTTTCCTGCAATCTTCCTCAAAATCTCCTCTCAATAATCTCATTCTACGACCATCTTATTTATTCCCGGTCCTCCAACTTCTCTTTCTTTTGTCAATGGAGGGCCTTTCCTCAGTTCATTCGTAAGATATACCCCAATCATGATGTCGACATGCAGCATCCCGAAACCAGCACCCACGTAGATTATTATCCGCCGTCGCACCGCCAAGCGAAAGGGGAGCCATGGTTTTCCCCTCCATCCGTGTGTCCGTCCGTCCGTCCGTCCGTCCATCCTTGCGTGCGTGCATGCATAAGCGAAGGACCTCATTCGAATTTGGTGTGTGGGTGCAACCCACGTCAAAATCCAAGATGGCCGCCGCCATGTATGTCTGAACCTTGTGAGCGGAATATCTTGAAAAACAAGTGAAGTACCAACTTCTCATCTGGTGTGTGGGTGTATCTAGGCATAAGGAAGAACGCTATTGAAAATTGGTTCGCCACGTCAAAATCCAAGATGGCCGCCGCCATGTATGTCTGAATCTTGTGAGTGGAATATCTTTAAAAATAAGCGAACTACTGCGTCTTCCACTTTGTCAACTCACATCACTTCACCGACGGGGGACCTCGGCGTAACGCTTGTAACATTTAGTTAGGGCTTCCTTGTTAGCCCGTCCCATGCACAACAGGAGACGGGGTTTTGTAATCACTCCTGTCTCTCTGTCTGTCTGGGAGCCTGTCTGGGAGCCTGTCTGTGTGTGTGTCTGTGTGTGTGTCTGTGTGTGTCTGTGTGTGTCTGTGTGTGTCTGTGTGTGTCTGTGTGTGTCTGTGTCTGTCTGTGTCTGTCTGTGTCTGTCTGTGTCTGTCTGTGTCTGTCTGTCTGTGTCTGTCTGTGTCTGTCTGTCTGTGTCTGTCTGTGTCTGTCTGTCTGTGTGTCTGTCTGTCTGTGTGTGTCTGTCTGTCTGTGTGTCTGTCTGTGTGTCTGTCTGTGTGTCTGTCTGTGTGTCTGTCTGTGTGTCTGTCTGTCTGTGTGTCTGTCTGTGTGTCTGTCTGTCTGTGTGTCTGTCTGTGTGTCTATCTGTGTGTCTGTCTGTCTGTCTGTCTGTGTCTGTCTGTCTGTGTCTGTCTGTCTGTCTGTGTCTGTCTGTCTGTCTGTGTGTGTGTCTGTCTGTGTGTGTCTGTCTGTGTGTCTGTCTGTCTGTGTGTCTGTCTGTCTGTGTGTCTGTCTGTCTGTGTGTCTGTCTGTCTGTGTGTCTGTCCGTCTGTGTGTCTGTCCGTCTGTGTGTCTGTCTGTGTGTCTGTCTGTCTGTGTGTCTGTCTGTCTGTGTGTCTGTCTGTCTGTCTGTCTGTCTGGGAGTCTGTCTGTCTGGGAGTCTGTCTGTGTGTCTGTCTGTCTGTGTGTCTGTCTGTGTGTCTGTCTGTCTGTGTGTCTGTCTGTGTGTCTGTCTGTCTGTGTGTCTGTCTGTGTGTCTGTCTGTGTGTCTGTCTGTCTGTCTGTGTCTGTCTGTCTGTCTGTCTGTGTCTGTCTGTCTGTGTCTGTCTGTCTGTCTGTCTGTGTGTGTCTGTCTGTGTGTGTGTCTGTCTGTGTGTCTGTCTGTGTGTCTGTCTGTCTGTGTGTCTGTCTGTGTGTCTGTCCGTCTGTCTGTGTGTCTGTCTGTCTGTGTGTCTGTCTGTCTGTCTGTCTGTCTGGGAGTCTGTCTGGGAGTCTGTCTGGGAGTCTGTCTGGGAGTCTGTCTGGGAGTCTGTCTGGGAGTCTGTCTGGGAGTCTGTCTGGGAGTCTGTCTGGGTGTGTGTTTCTGTCCGGGCCATAACTTTTTTTTACCATTTGAGCTATTCTTATCAAATTTTCACCAAAGCTTTATAATGACAATATGGGGAAGACAAATTAATAATTTTATCAAAAGGTCAAAAAGTTAAAGGTCAGTGTCACCTAAAATCATTTTTCATCCAATTGACCTGAATTTTCAGTTTACCATTTGAGTTTTGTCATCTAACTTTCAACAAAGCTTTATTATGAGAATATGGAGAAGGCAAATTAACAATGTGGTCAAAAGGTCAAAGGTCAGCATCACATAAAATCTATTTTCATCCGATTGTCCTGAAATTGTAAGAACTTGTATATCGGGTTACTGAATTGGTTAACTAATCAAAAGGTAGGAGTCAATTGTTTTGTTTTCGATCAAAGGTAGGTTACATAAAATTGTCAATTTTGTACAATTGACCTGAAATTTTAAGAAATTGCATATAATTGGCGAACCAATCAAAAGCTAGAAGCTTCCTTTTTTTTCTTTCTTTTTTTTTTTAGATCTTTTCTTCTTTTTCGGCTGTCCGTCACTAACGACGATGACCGTGAAGGCGTATGGGTCAGCACATGTCTGCATGTCAATGGGAGGCGAGACCAGCATTGTATAAAAATCCTCTGTTGCAATGAGGGCAAAATAAATGTATTGGTCGGTTTTTATTGCCGACTTTGTGCCGCTGGAGATGACGACGTTGATATTCATCCTCTCTTTGTTGCAAAACCATCTCAACCGAGTCGTAGACAACAGTTCTCCACTGTTTTGTTTTTAATCTCTGGCAAGTTCTTCCCAGTTCCCTATGTTAATGTTGCTTTCTTCAGATGTCTTTTCACAACGTCTTCGTAACGTAGCTTTTGTCCTCCAGGTACACGATTGCCCTCCTTCAGCCCACCATAAAGTAAAACTTTTGGGAGCCGATGTTCTGGCATACGAATGACGTGAGCTGTCCATCTAAGATGGGCATATGTAATTAATGCCTCAACACTGGGTATCCCAGCTCTCTTTTGGACTGTGGTGTTGGGGACTCGGTCTTGCCAATCGATTCCCAAAATGCTGCCGCAGATGTCTAATTGCAAGCTCTGAGTTTCTTCATGTGGCTCCTGTAGAGAGTCATAGCTTCCACCGAGTACAGAAGTGCAGTCATCACCACAGCACGACAGACCTTGATCTTGGTTGTGGTTCGGATGCCATGCTGGGAACAGAGACGTTTGGTCAGACTTCCGAAAGCCTTTGATGCTGCTTGCATGCGGTGTGCAACTTCGGCATCAGGTGAGTTGTCATGTGTTACGACACTCCCAAGATATGTATAGATGTTAGCACATCTAAGGGCTTCTCCATTGACAAGTACTTTGGGTTGAATATTCGTGGCAAAGCTATTTCTATCGGTTGACTAAAAGAAAAGTTCAGTTTTGCTGGTATTAATTTGGAGTCCGAATTGTTTTGCTGCATTTGCAAAACGATTGGTGATTTCTTTTGGTGATGCTGTGAATGGGCAAAGTGAATGGGCAACTAGGGCTGAATCGTCAGCAAACAGAAGTTCTCCAACACATTCTACTCGCATCTTGCTGTTGAAACGCAGTCTGGCGAGGTTGAATAGTTTTCTGGTTCTTCTGGTATGGATATAAATTGCAGTACTGAGATGTTGTGACATGCCGTTAAGGACTCCAGTTAGGAACAAGGTAAACAGAGTGGGTGCTAACACACAACCCTGTTTCACTCCATGGCGTATACCAAACGGGTCAGTGACATTACCTACCACAGAGACTCTGCCAATCATCCCATCATGGAACTTTTTCATGAATATTGATGAAATGATCTGAACAGCCATAGATCTTGAGTATCTTCCAGAGGGTTTCTCTGTCCAGTGTCGAATGTTTTTGAAAAGTCGACAAAGTTGAATTTGGTTTCCGGTCTTGCTGGCGAGGGTTCGTTTATTCTCAGCTCTCCACGCTTCTCATCGAAATCGAAGTTAAGTCATTGTTCCCATTTGTATTTTCGTTATAACTGTATTTATTTTATGGTGTATATATTGTCTCCCGACGAAGATTTTCGGTGCAAATCTTTCATACCTGTATTGAAAATCGTGTTAATTCGCGTCGTGTCTTGAGGCCTTGTACAGTGTACACTGTACAACCTTGAGGCTTTGTTTTTCTCTCAGCGGTCCGTCGTTTGTGATCCAATAACTTTCGTTCTCTGTTTTCCCAGTCTTTTCACCCCATAGCCTACTTCCTTGTGTAAATCTCAACTAAAAAAAAACAAAAAAAAAACATTTCCTTCTCTGTTCTCATTCGTTTATTCATTCTTATTCGTTCGTTCGTTCTTCGACCACGTGTTTCTCCCCCATTTCCCCAGATAGATTGTCAAATTTCAACTCGTTATTTTATCGTCCATGCGTTATTGTTTGATTATAGTTAGTTTTGGTTTGAATTTCCTGTAACTCGTAATTAATTAATCGTGTCCTGCTCCTCGTTTGCGGCCTTGTAGTTGTACCCCCGTCGGTGTTTGTTAACTTAAGCGTGTTTTGCTTGGCTCTTAGTTTTTTCCCTTCTACCCCGAACATAATACTCTGTCTAACGTTCTATATCCCCAACCCCCCCACCCCCCCAAAAAAAAACAAACAAAAAAAACATTTATTTTCCTTTCTCCACGTGTACTGTTGTCTCATCCTGTATTTTCTGTCCAGGTGTGCTGTTCGCCCCGCCCCCATTATCTCCTTGCCATCCACCGTTTGCCCTGTTCACGTGACTCGTGGTGGTCTCTCTCGGCTCTCCCCCCGTTGGTATTTTGTGCATATAAGATTGTTCACGGTTCTGTTTAAATATTATTTAAATATGTTTAACCTTTCCCCTTCAGTGTTTTACTCAGTGGTATTTTACAACACGCTGTTTTTCTTACTATTTAAAAGGCTTTTCTCAATTTCTTCTCCAACTCATTCCACTTCAAAAAAAAGAAATTCAATATATTATACGTCTCCCTCACTACATGGTCTAAATTCACATTCATTCCATCCCTCCTCCATCGTTCTGAATCGGATTGCTAACTTGAAAATCACAACAAACCCAATTTGTTTTCAATGTTCGTCTTTCATTAATCATCCACTTTCTAAACTCCCCTCTTGCCCCTCCCATCCAAATCCCTCCCCTTGCACCTACACTCCTAAACTCCCACCTTGCCCCACCACTCTTAAACTCCCCCCCTACCCCTCCTCCTCAAAGCTGCCTCCTCCCCACTTCGTCTCCCTTCTATCTCATACCTCCACCCCCCCCAACCTTCTACTTTCCTCTGCCCCCCCTCAAACAACCCCTCACTGTGCCTCTTCCCTTCACCATCAAACCTTTCATCCTCCTCATCCTTCCCTTTCTTGGAACTCTTCTGGAATCTCTGACACACTATCAACTGCTCTCCCTACCTCCCCCTCTCATCCTTCATCTTACCCTACTCCTGCCCTCCCCTGTCCTGTACCCGATGCTCCCCCTCTCTCTTCATTAACGGAATGGACCTCAAACATCCGGGGCCTTCGCTCAAACCTGACTGATCTCTCCATACAGGTTGCTTCTGACAATCCAGACTTGATCTGCTTAACAGAGACTTTCCTCCTTCAAGATGTCTCTGATTCCTTAATATATCTCTTCCTGGTTACTCCCTCCTCCGGTATGATAGACCTGAGCCTCGGCCTGGTGGTGGGGTGGCTATCTTTATCAAAAACTCTCTTCCTCACTCTCCTTGCACTGCCCTCTCTCCTCCTCACCCCCAGGAGTACCTCTGGCTACGGCTTCCTCTCCGCTCCCACCTTTTGTTCATATGTGTTCTGTACCGTCCCCCAAACAGTGATGACTCCATCTACATTTCACTGTCTGACAACATGGACCAACTTCTATCCACTCATCCCAACTCTCTCTTCCTCATATGTGGTGACTTCAACTGTCATCATGCCACTTGGTTGGGTGTGGGTTCCTCTCTCACCAGTCATGGAACCTCAGCAAAGGACTTCTGTGACTCACTGGGATTGACACAATCTGTCAATTTCCCGACCCGGATCTCAGCCAATGGAGTATCTTCTCTTCGAGACTTGGTTATGACAAACTTCCCTGCTCATGTCTGCTGCTCTTCTTCTGCTCCAATCGGTTCTTCTGATCATGTGCTTGTCAAAGAGGACATCTCTCTGGCCATTCTCAGAGAGCCTCCTCAGCGTCGACGAGTCTGGCATTTCACTCAGGCCGACTGGGACGGTCTTCAAGCAAGCATCAATCGTCTGGATTGGTCTCCCATCTCCACTGCTTCTGACATCAATTCTTCCTGGGAATTCTTCCAAAGCAAACTGATCTCTCTCATGCACAGATTTATCCCATCTCGCCTTCAGTTGTCTTACCCTTCCTCCCGTCCATGGTACACTGAATCTTGTGGTGAGGCAGTTGCCCTGAAACAACTTGCCTTTGCCTCTTGGAAGGCTAATCCAACTGAAGGCAATCTCAGTTCCTTCCACCAAGCTCGGAACAAGTGTGTGTCTACCCTCAGGAGTGCCAGGAAGCACTATCTCTCCTCACTCAAGAATGAACTCTCAAACCCGTCTCCTTCCTCCAAATCCTGGTGGCGTCTGGTCAAATCCGTTTCTGGTGTTTGTTCCCCCTCCATCCCCTCCCTTACCTCAAATGGCCACACAGTTGACATCGCACGTGACAAAGCCGAATGCCTCAACTCTGTGTTTGCCTCAAAATCCTTAGTCCCAAACCCATCTCTCTCTGTTCCCACCCTTCCCAGTCGAACCCAACTGTTCCTGGACTCTGTGTCCTTCTCTCCTGACAATGTGGAGGAGTTTTTGGCAAACCTCGACTCTGATTCTGCAACTGGACCAGACGGCATCAGCCCACGGGTCCTAAAATCCTGCTCTGCTGCTCTATCTCACCCTCTCTCTGTTCTTTTCACCCTATCTTTTGCTCAAGGTCATATGCCAGCATCCTGGAAATCAGCAAACATTACCGCTTTACACAAAAAAGGTGCAAAAACAGATCCTTGCAACTACAGACCAATCAGCCTGCTCCCAATTATCAGCAAAGTCATGGAATCCATCATTGCTTCGGACATGAAATCTTTCCTCTTCTCCAATGGCTTGATCTCTGATCATCAATTTGGTTTCAGACCAGGTCACTCTACTCTGGACATGCTGCTTCTGCTGTCTCAACAACGGATGGAGGTACTCAATGCCAAACAGGAAATCAGAGCTGTCTCCCTTGACATATCACGTGCCTTCGATACGGTCTGGCACCCAGCTCTGCTCACCAAATTCTCCTCCTATGGTATCCATGGAAATCTCCATGCATGGCTTGCGGACTTCCTCTCTGGTCGTAGTCAACGTGTGGCCCTGAATGGATTTCTCTCATCTCCCCTTCCTGTTCAGGCTGGAGTTCCCCAAGGCAGTGTGCTGGGCCCTGTGCTTTTTCTGGTCTTTATCAATGATCTCTCCGACTCTCTGGAAAATCCTCTCTATCTCTTTGCTGATGACTCCACTCTCTGCCGCTCCATTCCTCTTCCCTCAGATCAGCAGTCTGCAGCCTCCTCACTCTCTGAAGACCTGGACAAAATCACAGACTGGTCAAACAAGTGGAACATGTCTTTCAATCCTGACAAATCTCACACTCTTACTATGTCTGTCCGAAAAGATCGACTGGACAACCCTCCCATATACCTTCTCAACAATCCTCTCCAAGAAGTTCTGTCACTCAAGCTTTTGGGTCTCACTATCTGCCATGATCTTTCTTGGGAAAACCACATTTCCAAGCTGGCCTCCAAAGCCAGTCGCCGACTGGGCATCCTCCGTCGTGCGAAGTCCTTCCTAGGCACACCTGAGCTCCTCACCACATACAAGACTTTCATCCGCAGCTCAATGGAATACTGTTCTCCCCTATGGGCTGGTGCTCCTGCCTCACACCTGGCTCGGCTTCACGCTGTTGAATCCAAAGCTTTCAGAATCATTGGAATCTCCCGCGATGAAGCTATCTCTGAGGGCCTTTCACTCACTCACCGCAGGCAGGTAGGTGGTCTTTCTGTCTTCTACCGACTCCTCTCCGGCCTTGCTCCCCCAGCTCTCTCTTTGCGCTGTCCCCCAAATATTCCTACAGGTCGCACAAGATCTGCCAGCCACCCTCTGATGGTTAAACTGCCGAAATCTCGGCTCTCTGCTCACCTTCACTCTTGCATTCCTCTTTTCTCCCGCCTCTGGAACAAACTCCCACACTCGCTTCAATCACACTCCTCCCTCCAGGTCTTTAAAACAGCTGTTCACCACCATCTCTTATCTTCCCCCATCCAAAACCTTGATCTTTTCTACCCCCACTAATTCACCCCAGATCCACGTTGTTTGAAATTCCAACTTCTTTCCTGGAAGTCCTGGCAGTGTCCATATGTTTTATACCTCTCCCACCCCCACCCTTCCCATGCCTCCCCCCCAAAGCCCTCTCCCTCCCACAGTTCTCTCGACGTCTCCGTGTCTCTCAGTCCCTGCTCTCAAATGTTGTGTTTGTGTCCTTCCCCCCTCTCTCCCCATCTTGTCTACCGCTCCCGATGTTATTTGTTTTATGTGTCGGTTTATGTGTCGGTTTGTCTTTCTGTGTGATTAATGTTCGCTCTTTCACGAGCCTCGATCTTGTATACAAAAATAATAATAATAATAATACAACTTATAAGTCATGATGCTGTTCTATCGCTTTTTCCTGTAGTTGTCGAAGACTCAATATCATATCATTTGTTGATCTTCCAGCACGGAAACCACATTGACTTTCATGGATGACACGTTCTGAGATGACTTTCAATATATCGAGGAGGACTTTGGTTAGAATCTTTCTTGCAATTGACAGTAAGGATATGCCACGATGGTTTTTGCAGTCTGTTCTGCCCACCTTACGATGAGTGCGTCCTTGTAGTCCTGTGGGAGCTTCTGCTTGTCCCTGCATGCATTGTAGAATGTGAGGAGCTTCGATCTGAGCTCAGGGCCACCACGCTTAAACACTTCTGGTGGAATTCCATCAGGTCCTGGCAACTTTCCACATCTAGTTGCCTTGATAGCTTTGTCAAGTTCATTTGCACTCATTGGCAAACTCATTTCTTCTTGCACAGGTAGCTGTTTGAGGTGGTTTAAAGCATTTGGACTGACATTTTCATCTTTATTCAACAGAGTCGAGAAATTCTCTTTCCAACGGTCAATGATATCACGTTTATCTGCGAGAAGTTGTTTTCCATCTAAACTCTTAAGGGGTAGAATTGTATTTGTTTTTAGGCCATAGACTTCCTTTAGGGCATTGTAAAACCCTTGAGAGTCGTTCCTCGCAGCTAAAGTTTCAATCGCTTTTGCCTTGTTTTCCCACCTGCTTTCTTTCATAACACGAATTTTCTTTTGAACCTGTGCTTTAGCTCCTTTAAACTTTTCCTCTCATTTGGGTGTTTTATTTGAAATGTAGTCTTTGTAGAGTTTTTGCTTTTGCGGCAATAACTTTTGTATGCATACATCGTTATCATCAAACCAGTGGGAATTTTTGCGCTTAGGATGCCCAAGAGTGGAATACGCAACATCGTAGATAGTTTGTTTGAGGGAATTCCACATTTCATTTATTGATTTCTCGTTTGATGGCTTTATAGTTTTTAAAGCTTGTGTGATTGCAGTTTGTAATTGAATTTGAGTCTCCAAGGACTTAAGCTTCTTGACATCAAGCTTTTTAGGTACAGTTGGAGCTGTCCTTCTTCTAGGTATGACCACCTGAAAGTCACAGGAAGTTTTTACAAGAAAGTGGTCTGTGGAGCATTTCGGGCCTTGCATGGCTCTTGTGTTAAGAATGTCTTTCATGTCTTTATGTCGAGTGATAATGTAATCAAGGAGATGGTAGTGTTTGGATCCTGGGTGTTTCCAGGTATACTCGTGATTATCAGGCTGGTCGAGGCTGGTGTTTGTGATAGAAAGATGCTGTTGAATGCGCAAACCAAGTAAGAGCTCCCCATTTGCATTACAGCTTCCTTTTCCGAATTTGCCCAAGGCAGGTCCATAGTTTCTGAAGTCACAACCAACCCGGGCATTCAGATCACCAAGAATGAGGATTTTATCCGCTATATAAATTGAACATACAACAGTGTTAAGCATCGAGTAGAATCAAAGGTCAAGACTGCATAAAATCATCAATTTACATTTTGTATTTTTCAGTTTCAAAGTTTTCAAAGTTTTTTTTTTTTTGGTATTTTGTTTTATTTTTGTATTTTCAAAGGTGAGTGAAGTGATTTTGTGATTTTGGTGATGTCAGAGTTCATGTCAGGTAAAAATGCGATACTTGAGAACAGCTGCATGGATTTAAATCAAACTTGGTACAAGTATTTATGATGATGTAATCATGTGAGCAGAGGCATATCGGTCGACGTCGTGACGTCCAAGAGTGCCGATCTAGTTTAGATCTAAAGCTCAAAGGTCAAGGCTGCATGAAATTATCAATTTTCATTTTTTTTTTTTTTTACCGTTTTCGTTATTTTGAGCAGTACAAATGGAAGACGGAACCACCTTTAGAAAAGGTGGTTCCGTCTTCCATTTGTACTGCTCAAAATAACGAAAACGGTAAAAAAAAAAAAATGGAAGACGAAGACAAATTATTAGGAAGAAGAAAAAGTCTGAAGACAAATGGACGCAGATGGGCTTTGTGTTTTCAGATGCTTTCTAGTTTGAATCTTTTCTTTTTTTTGTGTACAAAGTCGAGGATTGTGTAGGAGCTAAACCAGAATGGATTAGGCTGCAACAAACCAAAGTGAACAGCAGAAAGAGGGGGACACAACAGCGTTGAGGAGCAAAATAGAGGGAGAATTGGACAAATAAGTGTTATGGGGACGACAGAGGACTAAGGGAGGACACACAGGGTACATATGATGGCAAAAGCCGCAAAATCTCAGGAAGAAAGCATTGGAAACTTGGAAAGAGGTGCGCTTGTGGAAGGTTAACGGAGGTAGAAAAGATCATGGTTTTGGATGGGGGATGATTTGAGGTGGGGGTGAACAGGTGTCTTGAAGACCTTGAGGGAGGAATGCTTTTGAGGAGAATGTGGAAGATGGTTCGACAGGTGGGGAAAAAGAGGACCGAATGAGTGGAGGTGAGCAGTAATCCCAGATTTTGGGAGTTTCACCAAAATGGGGTTGCTGGTTCACCACGTGCACCCTGCAGAAATCTTGGTGAGAGGGGAAAGGGGGTTAGCTGGAGATTAAGGTTAGCTGTGGTTGAAGGCCTTATAGGTGGATTGGAGTTCGGGTGTGCCAAGGAAGGTCTTTGCACGACAAAAGATGCCCATGACTGCCTTTGGAGGCCAACTTAGAAATGTGTTAGCCTCAAAAGCCAACACTTCTAAATTGGCCTTTTATTACCTTCGCAAAAGCGGAAGGTTATGTTTTGATCGCTGTGTATTTATTTGTATGTCTGTGTGTGTGTGTGTATGTTATTCGCATAACTCAAAAAGTATTCAACCGAATTGCATGAAATTTGGTGGGATGATTGGTTATTATACGGGACACATTTGATTAGATTTTGGGAGCAATCGGGTCAAAGGTCAAGGTCAAGGTCACGAAAAGGTCAAAATCGTATTTTTACCAAGTACAGAACAGTAGCTGCGGCGAAGGTATGCGCTCTACCGAGTGCCCGTTCTAGTTTGATTTGATTTTCCCTTTGCACTTACAAAGAGCTTACACTACTCACAATAAGTTAGGGATATTGTGGGAGTGAGTTAATTTTTTTTATAGGGTTAGGGTTATGGTATCGAAATCAAGAATGCTGTGTTTTTTCACACTCATTAATAACCATAGAATTAGGAGCAACAACATTTTTCAACATAATTAATACACAAAATCAACCACACCAAAGAACCTGTCAATATCCCTAAGTTATTGTGAGTAGTGTAAGTGTCACACAAGTGCAATTTAATATCATTTTTCAAGCTGTGATTCCTTAGCAAAAATAAAACTCAAAATTAAATAAATATACAAAACTGGTAGATTAAATGAATTCACTCGAGACCTCAGTGCAAAATGAATTCCAGGGGTGGTTTTGGCTGGCAACAATTTTTGGTTTGCATTTCACCATCTGTCGGATATGCTGGCAACCATTGCAGAAAACGGTGTGGCAAAAAATAAAGAAGACGTCATGCAGAGCACGATACTTGCAAAATCCCCCCCCCCCCCCACCCGGCCCCCCAAAAGTTTCCATTGATACAGCAAATTGTCCATTTCATGAAGATTATAATTTACGATCTTGATCAAAGCTTGGGTCAACAGGATGAAAAGTGACGATTTTTCAGATGAAAAATGATGATTTTAGAAGTTTGACCTTGAGTTGACCTTTGACCTTTTGGCCTCAAAAATAGTTGGTTTCCCAATTCAGTGAGGCAATACGCAAATGCTGTTCTATTTTCAAGTCAATCGGATGAAAATTGATGGATTTTCAGATGAAAATTGATGATTTTGGAAGTTTGAGCTATAATTGACCTTTGACCTTTTGACCTCAAAAATAGTTGGTTTCCCAACTCAGTGAGGCAATATGCAAATGTTGTTCAATTTTCAAGTAAATCGGATGAAAATTGACTTTTTCAGATATAAAGTGATTGTGGAAGTTTGACCTTGAGTTGACCTTTGACCTTTTGACCTCAAAATAGTATGTTTCCCAATTTATTAATTTTTTTGCATACAAGATCGAGGCTCGTGAAAGAGCTAACATTAATCACACAAAAAGCCAAACCGACACATAAAACACAAAAAATAAGGGGAGCGGTAGACAAGATGGGGAGAGAGGGGGAAGGACACAAACACAACATTTGAGAGCAGGGACATCGGGAGAAATGTGGGAGGGGGAGAGCTTGGGGGGAGGTGGGAGAGGTATAAAACATATGAACACTGCAAGGACTTCCAGGAAAGAAGTTGGAATTTCAAAAAAAAAAATTTATCTGGGGTGAATTAGTGGGGGTAGAAAAGATCAAGGTTTTGGATGGGGGAAGATAAGAGATGGTGGTAAACAGCTGTTTTAAAGACCTGGAGGGAGGAGTGGGATTGAAGGGAGTTGGGGAATTTGTTCCAGAGGCGGGAGAAAAGGGGAATGAAAGAGTGAAGGTGAGCAGAGAGCCTAGATTTTGGCAGTTTAACCATAAGAGGGTTGCAGGCAGATCTTGTGCGACCTGAAGGAATATTGGGGGGACAGAGCACAGAGAGAGCTGGGGGAGCAAGGCCGGAGAGGAGTCGGTAGAAGACAGAAAGACCACCAACCTGCCTGCGGTGAGTAAGTGAAAGGCCCTCGGAGATAGCGTCATCGCGGTAGATTCCAATGATTCTGAACGCTTTGGTTTCAACAGCGTGAAGCCGAGCTAGGTGTGAGGCAGGACCACCAGCCCAGAGGGGGGAACAGTATTCCATTGAGCTGCGGATGAGAGCCTTGTATGTGGTGAGGAGCTCAGGTGTGCCAAGGAAGAACTTCGCACGATGGAGGATGCCCAGTCGGTGACTGGCTTTGGAGGCCAGCTTAGAAATGTGGTTTTCTCAAGAAAGATCATGGCAGATAGTGAGACCCAAAAGCTTGAGCGAAAGAACTTCTTGGAGGATTGTTGAGAAAGTAGATGGGAGGGTTTTCCAGTCGGTCCTTTCGGAGAGACATTGTAAGAGTGTGAGATTTGTCAGGATTGAAAGACATGTTCCACTTGTTTTACCAGTCTGTGATTTTGTCCAGGTCTGCAGAGAGTGAGGAGGCTGCAGACAGACAATTTAGTGACTCAATATGCAAATGCTGTTAAATTTTCAAGTCAATCAGTTGAGAATTGATGGCTTTTTAGACGAAAATTGATGATTTTTAAAATTTAAACTTGAGTTGACCTTTGACCTTTTGACCTCAAAAATAGTTGGTTTCCCAACTCAGTGAGGCAATGTGCAAATGTTGTTCAATTTTCAAGTAAATCAGATGAAAATTGATGGTTTTTCAGATGTAAAGTGATGATTGTGGAAGTTTGACCTTGAGTTGACCTTTGACCTTTTGACCTCAAAAATAGTATGTTTCCCAATTTAGTGACTCGATATGCAGATGCTGTTCAATTTTGAAGTCGATCAGTTGAAAATTGATGGCTTTTCAGATGAAAATCGATTTTTAAAATTTGACCTTGAGTTGACCATTGACCTTTTGACCTCAAAAATACTTCATTTCCAAATTTAGTGACAATATACAAATGCTTTTCAATTTTCAAGTCAATCGGATTTAAAATGGCGATTTTAGAAATTTGACCTCCAGATGACCTTTGACCATTGACCTCAAAATCAATAGGCTTCTCAATTGGGACGACCTATACAACTTGGTGAAGTTTCGTGACGATCGGTTTGGAATTGTGACCTGTAGGCCAGTGACAAACAAACAGACAGACAGACCGACAGACCGACCACAAACGCAACCGACCAATATACTTGAAAAATCTTAGATTTTGCAAGTAATAAATAAGCCTCGTGGACAGAAGCTCCAAATCAGATCATTTGCGTCTCAAAGTCATTGAGGAATTCCGCGAAACAACCTTTATTAGTGCAATACATGCATACGGTTTCTCAGGGGTAATTTGGCTTCCACACAAATGCCAGCCAGCTGCACGCAATCTCGTCGACATCCACCAATCACGTCAGCCATCAGGGTGCTTACTTTATATGCCAATGAGAGGGAGACAATCTCGCTCAGCTTCGGCAGTGTCTGATGAATATTCAAAAGGACAACGCTTTGAACCAAGAAGCCCGACGATATCCAGTATCACATTATTTCCATGGTATCCGAGCTACGGAATCCGACCGAATTGCATCCTCGCACCACCTCAAATGATCACCGGGGTGTACGTTTCCTCGACAATAGACAAAGCGACGCAGTTCCCAAAAAACATACAATCATTCGGATGACATCATAATGGTGTAGTTCTGGTTTATTGAGATAGGGTGTTTGGATATCATTTTTTTGCCGTCTCACTCATATTTCTTAAAGGTTCTGCAAAGAAGATAAATAATAGGCAAGAGAATGGCTTTGCGCAATGCGTGCGGATAATTTGCCATGACAGGATGAGCCAAGTCCAACCCCCATACGTACTGTGACAGCACGACTCGAGCAACATTGTATAACTCGGGGGAAAAAAAACAAAAGGGATCACATAAAGACTCCATTAAAATTCCAACCACACAATTAGGTCAATAGTTCACATATGAACTCAATGGTAAATGAAAGTTTCCAGGGAGCATATATATATATACTAGTATAAAGCCAGTCAAAAATGACGGGTTGGAACGGTTTTTGACGGTACAGCCACGTGAGCATGCCAAAGTCTGAAGTCTGGGCCTAGTGTCAGGTGTGCTTATATCATATTTATTTATTAGACATCATACAGACGTAAATGAACACTCGTTTTGCTCTGCGTGCATTGTACATCACGTGCAGCAAATTTCACCTGCCGGTCACTAGTATTAAACTAGCACTAGTATTTAAGGTTAACCCCCGCTCGTCGGGAAAATGGCCTTTAAAATGCATGTTGTTGTTGTGTGTGGTCACTAGTATTTATTGTGATTTAAAAAAAATACCGCTTCTGTACTCAGTTGAGTACTTTGAGGCTCAGTTTGCAAACCACCATCGAGGTATTTTGGGTCCTCAAGGTATTTTGGGTCTCGAGGTATTTTGGGTCCTCTGGGTTATTTGGGTCCTCGAGGTATTTTGGGTCCTCAGCGTCTTTTGCGTCTTTTGGGTCTTAAGGTTCATCGGCGACTTTTGGGTCATTTGAGTCTTGGGTCCTCAAGGTCTTTTCAGTCTTCTGGGTATTTTTGATCCTTTCAGTAACCAGGATCTTTTAGGTCTTTGGGGTCTTTTTGGTATTTGGGTCCTTTGCGTCTTTGGGATCTTTTCAGTCTTCAGGGTCTTTTCGATCTTTTCGGTCTTCGGGGGTCTTTAAGAGTCTTTGGGATATTTTGGGTATGTAAATTTTCAGTCTTCAGGGTATTTGGGGATTTTGGGTCTTTGGGATATTTTTCGTCTTCAGAGCCCTTGGGGTCTTCTGGGTCATTGGGGTCTTCTGAGTCCTCCGGGTCTTTTGGGTCTTCGTGCTCTATTGCGTCTTTGGGGTCTTTCTTTGGGATATTTTCGGTCTTCAGGGTCTTTTCAGTCTTTTTGATCTTTGGGGTATTTTGGGTCTTCAGATTCCTTGGGGGTCTTCTGCATCCTTGGGGTCTTTTGGATAATCTGGGTCATTTGGGTCCTCTGGATCGGAGGGTCCTCGGGGATGTTCGGGTCTTTTGGATCCTCAGAGTCTTTTGGGTCTTCAGGGTCTTTTGGGCATTTTGGGTTTTTGGATCTTCAGAGTCCTTGGGGGTCTAGGTCATTGGGGTCTTCTGGGTCATTTGGGTCCTCAGGGTTGTTTGGGTCTTTTGGACCCTCAGGCTCTTTTTGGTCTTATTGGGTTTGAGGGTCTTTTCAGTATTTTCGGTCTTTAGGGTCTTCAGGGTCTTTGGGGTATTTGGGGTCCATTGGATTTCAGGGTCTTTGGGGAATTTTGAATCTTCATGGTCTTTTGGGTCTAATAACCTGAAATGGTACAAAGGTAAACAGTAAACTGCTCGAGGTTTAAAAAAAAGTTTTGGTGAGCAAAACGGGAAAATAATGTAAATTGCACAGTTATATTGTAAAAAAGGCCTTCTTCAGGGAACAAGTAATGGGTTGACAACTTACAGCTGTTCTGCAGCAATGTAAGTAAATTAAGCCTTGAAAGTTGATGCAAACAATTATTCCTACAGGTGTCCCAACCTCTGCTGACTACGTGATTACAAACCCCCTGTCTCTATAAAAGTAGTATTGGAACAGACTGTTATTACACCCTCTGAAGCATTATTTGGACAATATTGCACTGCAGGAAGTAGAATATTGGAAACTAGAGGAAACTCTGACAGGAAGAGGTCTGGCAGACCCAACGCCAAACAGAATCAGAAGACAAGTTTCTGAGAGTCAATAGCTTGTGTGATAGGCGGCTCACAGGACAACAGCTTCAAGCACAGCTTAACACTGGTCGAAGTAAGCAAGTCTCAGTTTCAACTGTGAAGAGAAGACTTTGAGCTGCAGGTTTGACAGGTCGAGTGGCAGTAAGAAAGCCATTGCTAAAATGGCAAAATAAGAAAAAGAGGCTTGCCTGGGCCATGAAGAACCACCAGTGGACTACTGAAGACTGGAAGAAGGTCTTATGGACCGATGAATCAAAATTTGAAATCTTTGGTTTGTGGAAGTGTAACTCAGTGTAACTCATTGGTTGGAACTGGTAACGAACCAAGGTACGAGCAGGTGGTCGTAAGAATGTCAGGAATGCATCTCGCCCTGTCGAAGCTGGGAGTCCTGTTGTGTAGCTTTAGCACGACCCCGGGCTAACACACATTCCCAAGCCCGTACTATTGTCTTTCATCGGGATGCAAAGAGGATGAAGCAAATTCCCAGCAGGGAGGAGCGAGTTGGTGCCAGGAAGGCGAGCAGGATGACTGAGTAACATTGCTGCGGAGAAGGGATTACGATTTCAGCACACAGAGGATTAACTGAAGTTTGCCCATATAAACAGAAGAGACTTTGAGTCAAGGAGCACTCATCCTCAGAAGCCCTGCCCGACGGAATGAACGCGTACCACGAGTACGGCGCTGCGGAGAAGACATCGGCCACGAAAGAGGGACTATCAGGATAGAGTTACCTGGTCCATTGAGTTAAACGGTAGTTATTTGGTATTGGAATGAAGTGAACAACCAGTTAATAAAGTCTGGAACTTTGTAAACCTGTGACATCATTGGAGTCTTGAGTCTCATAACACTTCCACGACAATCTGGAGGCACGGACGGGGCTTCGAGTGGACTTCGCCAAGGTAAGCATGGCGTCTTGGGGATGGTCCATTATGAAATACGAACCTGTGTTTAATTCTGAACATGGTGGATGGAGGTGGTGTGGGGCTTCCCGCGATATAGGTAACATGCCGCGATATAGGTAACATAACGACAATCCAAGGAGTGTAAAAGTATTTTTGTCACGACCGTCCGAGGTAAAAGTCACGGATGGAACATTTTAAATGATTCTATTATTCGTGTGTTTGCGAGGATGCGTACGTTATACGCTGGGTGTTAAGAGCCTTACTCTGGTCTGCAGGCAAACCGGCTCATGAAGTGCACCATGAGGCGATTTGTTTGCCGGTTCGGTAAGGTTCGGTAAGGTCCGTACACGTGTACAATCGTGTACACCCGTTTTAAATAAATAAATAAATAATTTTTTTTCAGTTTTCCCGCCATGTCTAAAACTCGTTTGATCAACGTATAAATTAATGACAGACAACGCCATCTCATGCCGATCCAAAAATATTGTGAAAGATGGCGATTGGATGAAAATTGCATACCGACACTCCCTCACTGTCCCTCATTGTCCCTCATTTCCATTCCGGCTACCTGTCTCTCGTTCCCATTGGCGGACGCTTTGCGAGAAGCAAAGCGTTTGTGTGAACCCTCAAGCTCAACCTAAATTGAACTTGTTGGTGCAGTGGTGTTGTTTTTGTGTTTTCTCTTCTTCCCTGCTCGCAGATTTGGTTGGTACATATATTTTTATTGAAAGGTGAAAGATTTATCTGCGATTAAGCTTCAAAATATAAAAAATTGATCTGCTTGGTGTTAGTTTAAGGGCTGTTCCAAATTTATCCTGGTTAAACACCAAAATCTGTATCAAATTTTGTCCAGGTCCATCACTAAGCTTTTGAGACATTCTTCACGCTTAATGAGAGAGAGATAACACAGAGAGAGAGACAGAGAGAGAGAGACAGAGATAGACAGACAGAGACATAGACAGACAGAGAGAGACAGACAGAGAGAGACATAGCCAGACAGAGAGATAGACAGACAGAGAGAACCACAGACAGAGAGAGACATAGACAGAGAGAGAGAGAGAGAGAGACAGACAGAGAGAGACAGACAGAGAGAGACATAGACAGACAGAGAGATAGACAGACAGAGAGAACCACAGACAGAGAGAGAGAGATAGACAGACAGAGAGAACCACAGACAGAGAGAGACATAGACAGACAGAGAGAGAGACAGACAGAGAGAGACAGACAGAGAGAGATATAGACAGACAGAGAGATAGACAGACAGAGAGAGACAGACAGAGAGAGAGAGACAGACAGAGAGATAGACAGACAGCGAGAACCACAGACAGAGAGAGACATAGACAGAGAGAGAGAGAGACAGACAGAGAGAGACAGACAGAGAGAGACATAGACAGACAGAGAGATAGACAGACAGAGAGAGACAGACAGAGAGAGAGACAGACAGACAGAGAGAGAGACAGACAGAGAGAACCACAGACAGAGAGAGAGAGATAGACAGACAGAGAGAACCACAGACAGAGAGAGACATAGACAGACAGAGAGAGAGACAGACAGAGAGAGACAGACAGAGAGAGACATAGACAGACAGAGAGATAGACAGACAGAGAGAGACAGACAGAGAGAGAGAGACAGACAGACAGACAGACAGAGACAGACAGAGAGAACCACAGACAGAGAGAGAGAGATAGACAGACAGAGAGAGAGATAGACAGACAGAGAGAGACAGACAGAGAGAGAGAGACAGACAGAAAGAGAGAGAGATAGACAGAGAGAGAGACAGGGAGAGATAGACAGACAGAGAGAACCACAGACAGAGAGAGACATAGACAGACAGAGAGAGAGACAGACAGAGAGAGACAGACAGAGAGAGACATAGACAGACAGAGAGATAGACAGACAGAGAGAGACAGACAGAGAGAGAGAGAGACAGACAGACAGAGAGAGAGACAGACAGAGAGAACCACAGACAGAGAGAGAGAGATAGACAGACAGAGAGAGAGATAGACAGACAGAGAGAGACAGACAGAGAGAGAGACAGACAGAAAGAGAGAGAGATAGACAGAGAGAGACAGAGAGAGAGAGACAGACAGAGAGAGACATAGACAGACAGAAAGAGAGACAGACAGAGAGAGAACATTTTTGGGAACGTTTTGGGAACATTCAAATGTTGGGTTTTGCTGACGTTTCCACAACGTCGCTACAACGTCTCACTTTCGTTGTTGCAACGTTTTGCTCCAACGTTTTGGGAACATTCAAATGTTGGGTTTTGCTGACGTTTCCACAACGTCGCTACAACGTTTCACTTTCGTTGTTGCAACGTTTTGCTCCAACGTTTTGGGAACATTCAAATGTTGGGTTTTGCTGACGTTTCCACAACGTCGCTACAACGTCTCACTTTCGTTGTTGCAACGTTTTGCTCCAACGTTTTGGGAACATTCAAATGTTGGGTTTTGCTGACGTTTCCACAACGTCGCTACAACGTTTCACTTTCGTTGTTGCAACGTTTTGCTCCAACGTTTTGGGAACATTCAAATGTTGGGTTTTGCTGACGTTTCCACAACGTCGCTACAACGTTTCACTTTCGTTGTTGCAACGTTTTGCTCCAACGTTTTGGGGACACTCAAATGTTAAGTAAATCGGATAAGAATTCACGAGTTATTTAATTATTAGCGATTAATGAAGTACTTATTTAATTAATTACATTTCTTATTACATTACAGTAATTACATTACAGTAATTACCTGAGGTAATTACAGTAATTACAGTTCCGGTAATTACAGTAATTACAGTAATCATTACAGTAATTACAGTAATCTTATTACAGTAATTACATTACATTAACTCAGGCACCTTTTGAGTAAGGAAGCTGATATTTGGACATGACACTGACCAAGTGATGTGGCTGTCAAGGAAAATTTTGATTTATTGATTAATCATTTAATAAATTAACTCGTTGATTTATAAATGACTTATTTAATTAAAATTCCTCAGAGATACATCTTCGGATGAAATACTTGCAGATTGGTTATGCTATGAGCCAATTGATTAAGGAAAATATTTTGTGATGGCCATATTGGCAATTTCGTGGCCATATTCGTGGCAACTCAGTTAGTGCCACTGCACCTTTAAAATGCATCCCTGCGTTCATTTTTCGATCGATTGAGTTGAAATTTTGAACAATCGGATCTGGACTGTCGTTGTTAACGACTCTAGCACGCACCCATCCAATCAGGATGGAGCGGTATGGTCCCCGGATCATCACTGCCCGCAGTTTTAATTAGTTTTACTTTTTCTCTTGGTCATATAATTTTGAAGACATGCATGTCATGATATAGGAAATGTTTGTTCTGTTGAACGGAATAAATGTTGTTTATTTGTGTGGGTGTGTATTTTTGTGTATTTTGTATATATTTTCACGGCTAATTCCAGTTAACATCCTGCAAAATTTGCTCGTTTTTCTGGCCGAGTCGAAATTGCGTTGAGTTCCTATGGCATACGCCATTAAAAGCGCTGTGTAATGGTTGAGCTCCCTTTATTTCGTTTTGGTCATGCGGATGAGCAGACAAAGTGACGAATGCTGCGGCTGGAGCAGTAGAAGCGATGTTTTTTTTATTGAAACGATGTAATTTAATTAAAAGTGGGAGGGGGCAACACCACGCATACCTCTTTTAAGGTGTGTATAAACCCTGGAATATTTCAGCAATCAATACAATGCTGAAACGATGTAAGTTAATTTAATGAGTAATTTAATGAGGAATAAACGTGGGAGGGGGCAACACCACGCATACCTCTTTTAAGGTGTGTATAAACCCTGGAATATTTCAGCAATCAATACAATGCTGAAACTATGTAAGTTAATTTAATGAGTAATTTAATGAGTAATTTAATGAGTAATTTAATGAGTAATTAAAAGTGGGAGGGGGCAACACCACGCATACCTCTTTTAAGGTGTGTATAAACCCTGGAATAAACGTGGGAGGGGGCAACACCACAAAGCATACCTCTTTTAAGGTGTGTATAAACCCTGGAATATTTCAGCAATCAATACGATGCTGAAATGATGTAATTTACTGTGTAAGATGGTCGACCTTGGGTTTGTTTGGGTTTTGTTGTTTATTTTTGTGGGTGTGTATTTTTGTGTATTTTGTATATATTTTCACGGCTAATTCCACTTAACATCCTGCAAAATTTGCTCGTTTTTCTGGCCGAGTCGAAATTGCGTTGAGTTCCTATGGCATGCGCCATTAAAAGCGCTGTGTAATGGTTGAGCTCCCTTTATTTCGTTTTGGTCACGCGGATGAGCAGACAAAATGACGAATGCTGCGGCTGGAGCAGTAGAAGCGATTTTTTAATTGTTCAATGATTATTCGATATTGTTATGACTTATTGTCAATAGGTATACTAAGTGGCCATGAGGTAGCCTGTTGCTATGTACAGTTTTATTCTATTGTTGATTATACCACATAGCTGTGGTGATAAAGGAAATGTTCGTTTTAAATAGATGATTATGATAGGACCATGATTATAAAATCATGATGATTATTATGAATGATATCATAGGGTTCAAATGCAGAATGATTGCATGAACTTGGGAAAGAACTTTCAAGCCCTATGGGATAAATTGGGTGTTACAAGCAATGGAGTTTCAAAATTTAGCATGATTGAAGGAATTTTACAGTCTTATTTCAGGAGTTTTACGAAATTTATATTGCCAAGAGATTTGGGTACTATTAAAAGAAAAATGATGAGATATTTTTCCCAAAGAACTTTAATATCTGCCATCCATTTTGGCGGTCTCACGAATGAAGGATGAGTTGCCTTTAGTGGTTGCAAAGAAAATTTGTGGAGACCAGGCAAAATGGAAAAATAGGTCAGATATGACCCTAGGACAGAACAGTGATTCGTCAATTGACATGAGGTATGAACCAGAGGTGACGACCGATGAGCTTCGATCTCAGTCAATAGATGGACCTGTCCTGACATCATTGGGGAAAGGGCTTATGCAAGGAGTCATCCAAAATGATTAATTTGATTTATTGATGAATATTGATAAATTAATTGAAATTGAATAATTGAATTGAACTGAATAAATTTAATTGAATAAATTTAACTGAATAAATTGAACTGAATAAATTGAATTGAATATATTGATTGTTTGATTGATGAAAATGCGGTCTCAAGAAAGAAGCTTTGATATCTTTGTGAGATATTATCAATGTGAAGACAACCTTGGAAAATTGAGCAAGGTGGTGAGTTTATATATAGATATATATGTGCGGTTACCATTGTGTGATTTCCCCTTCAACAGAGCGGACACCTGAGGATTCACCCATTTCATACTGACCCTCTGGCTCATCTGCAAGTACTGATCTGTGAGATTGGATTGTGCAAAAGCCACAGGTGAGAGAGATTCTCTGGAAATCACCGTTTGAACAGGTGGAGAGATCCTTCCTGGAGGTACGAGTGAAGCTTTAGAGGAACAAACTACAACACATCCAACGCTACTTTGATAAAAGGCAGAATGGGAAATGGAGCCTGCAAGAATACACAAGGACAACCAGAGATTCCACAAAAAGGTACTTGTACACATCATATGTACGACCGTTATGGTGCCGAAGCTATAAGGCAGGTCGAGAATTGGTATTTGTGGACAAAGGGACATGATGAGGAGTTTCCAAGAGATGGTACATTTGAGCGAAGTCGATTGGAAAGATTGGAACAAAGATTGAAAGCCAGGAAGAGACAGAATCTAACGGTAGACTGGCTTGCATTCCATCTTTGGGATGGTGAATCCAGACAACGGGAACAGCAAGAACGGATAACGGATCTAGAACTTAAAATAAAAAGGATACAGGATACAGTGGAGGAGACAAATGCACAACTGCCCTCGAAATTAGGAATGAAAGTGACAGTTGTCCCATCTGATTTCCAGTTGTCTCCCCAAAAAGGACGGTACAGAGAATTTTTTCGTGTTTCAGGAGATAACGAGAGATTGCAGTGGCAACTCAGGGATGTAGAGATGCAGCCCAGCAATACAAGTGCACAGGTGCACAGACCAGGCAACGACAGAAACCGGTGTTTCAAGTGTGGACGGATGGGACATTGGAAAAGAGGATGTCCGTATACCAAAAGGAAGACAAGTTCATAGGGTAAACCAAGATCAAGGGTACCAGTGCTGACCGATACCTCAGACAATGATTAGGCCTTCATTGCGACAAATCCCAAATGACGATTGGCCTCAACAAATTAGATTACTGGACAAACATGAATAACTGTCGATGATTCTTGGGTCTGAAAAGTTTTCGGAGCAAGAATTATTCATTTTTCTTTTGCTTGTAAGCAAATTGATAATATTAATTGATCAAATGCCGAAATTGGATCTTTTATGTTGGGCACAAAATTTTAAATTTACAAAGTTTGGAACAATTGCTTTGCAATTTTTTTTGGCAAACCAAGTGACAAGAGTCACATCATGATCAGGTGGGAATTTCGGACTATTGTTCCGCACGATTGATAGGTCAGTGGTCGACTGACATACAAATGGGTGGGTAGTCAAATTTGGATAAATTATTGTGGGAACTGAAAGGGTAATGTCAATGTGACGTCATAGGGGTTTTCTAAGAATAAACCTTTTGGTCCATTTGTGTATTAGCGCTTATAAAATTGAAGGACAAATTTTGAGAAATTGAAATAAAGTTGACACCCATCCGGATCTGTAAATAAGGGTTCCAACGCAAACAAATATGCATAATGCATGTGTGTGTGGGTATTTTGTGTGTCAGTGTTTTTGTTTTTGTGTATCACTCTTACAAGATTGTTGACACCGACAGTGTGCCTTGTCTGAAAATAGATAGTTCCATGGGGATGGGATCGCATATCGAGAGAATTCGTAAAATAAAAAATAGAAATATAATTTGATTATGAAAATTATCACTTTTGTCAAGGGAGATGGAGAATAAAGATTTGATTTGCTGAGTTATGAGCAGCTATTCATTAATAGTAAAAATTGGAAGTAATCTTGGGATTCCATTGTGATAGAATTTATATGAGAATCAAAGCTATTTATGGATATGAGCTTCATAAAAAATGTGGGAGTACAAAATTAGCCAAATTTTGGAGAGGTCTTACACTGACTTCCCAGAGTACTCTGCTCACGGATTTTATATATATATAAACTTGAATTTTATCAGAATATAAATTGGGCTGTATGTATGGATGTGTATAAGGCATAGATGATATGGGAAAATAGTAAAGGAAATTTTGCTGGTTTGAACTATTGTGAGTTTTGAGTTCTGGAGTTCAAGCAAAGTCACTGGTTAACAGATGAGAATGGATAGTAAATAAATTCTTCGATGCTGGGTAAATTAAGTACGATATTACTAAGACTTATGAGAGCTATTGTTCTTCCTTACAGCAGTGCGAAATTATTGGGAAAAAAAATATATATATATATTAGATCCAACATAATGAATCTATAAATGAATGTCAGAGGGATAATATCCTCAATTTGTACTAATTATTTGATTGTGGGTAAAGGAATTAATTTATCATAGTGGATTGTTAACAGCAGCCTGAAAATGTCCTGAGAGTGCATCCATGTAATCAGAAATCCCAGATTTGTTTTTACAAACAACATTTTGGTAGAGGTCTTGTGTGGACGAGCACTTCCTTGGTAGATAAAAAACGGTACTGCATGCTGGCAGCCACTTTTGCGGCCAGTTAGGCCAAACAAATTGAGAGGAAATTGTAGTTAAATACGTAAGTTACACATGGCTATTTGTAAAAAGGAAATTTGTTGAGATGGGAAACATTTTTCGAAGGTTTATTAAAGTGTTATAATATGACATGTGGCAAGGCAAACTATTGGATGGGAAAATTAGATCTGGTTATAGAATAAATTTATTGACCCCTTGAAGTTAATTCTTCGAATCATTGTTTCACTGGCATTTTTTGTTCACATTGGAAATAGTTTGGTAGAGCTTTGTTTAAAACCTTTGGTTGCGGTATCTTGGAACGAAATGATAAACCATAGGAGATTGATAAGAAGAGAAAAAAAATATGGACCCAAAATAGAAAGTTGGATTCATGCCTCTCATTGCAAGCAAGCACATGGGGCTAAGGTGGACGATCCCACAGAAAATGAGGCTGCACCTAGCAGCCCAGCAGAACATTCAGTGGCAGATAAATGATAGTCGTGATTTACAGTCATTTGAATTACATTTTAACACCCCTTGCATTGATAAACATTACATTTTCAACATGTGATATTCCTACTTGGGATAGTGACATTTATTTGCCTACATGACATACAATTACCTGCTGATATTAATACAACATGAGTGAAAAAATGTATCACAACTACACTCATGATCAGGGGATTGAGTTCAACCCCGGGAGATAGGGGGATCAGGGTAAGACAAATAATCTGATTTATGTTACATATTAAGGGATTTTCTTTATTTACCTTTTAGGAAGCTTGTTAGTTTGGTATATAATGTTGAATGTCATCGACATATAATTATGTCATAGGTATGAATATATACAAGGAGTAGCAGACTTGTTTGTTGGTTTAGTAGTTATAATGGCAATTGTTTTAGTGGTGGCTTGCTTGAAAGCCTTAGTGACGGTGTGTTTGAATAAGGTAACCAACAACACGATGATAACGCATGAAGTGACAAATGAGGAAAGAAATGTGGAACCACAAGAGGAAGACTTTTATGGCGACATAAATACTGAGATTAAAAGATTAAATCAAGTGATGTTGCAAATGAATACAGTAGAATTAAGATAATGGCATAACGACAATGTTATGAGTTGTGTCAATTACAAGATCAGTGAACTCATATCACCACGAGTGACACACTGTTCAAAAAAAAAAAAAAAAAAAAAAAAGGGAAAAGGAAAAGTGGGGAGGAATTATGGTAATAATACATTATGCTTAATTTGTTGGTTTGGGAAATTTTTTGGTGGGAATTAGATATTCCTGTTTGTGATTGTAATCATATACAATTTATTTTCTTAGAGTAGTGCTAAAATACCTGCGCGAGTTAATTTTGAACTATATTAACCTGAAAGCAATTGTGGATGCTATTCTTAGTTTAGTAGTCAAATACATACCTGATTGAATATTACTTGTGTGACGCATATAAATGAATATAACTTTTTGAATGTTGTAAGGGAAAACAACAAATTGTTGAATGTGAAACTGTCGGAAGATATACATAATTATGCTGATTTCATGGTAAGATGTACCCTATCTGATTCAGTGTGTGTGGAAAGCAGATTCAGATGTGACTGAGCATAAGGATAAGACGAGATCACATTTGAAGGGGGTGCTAACGGAATTGGGAAGACGTTCGAGAAAGAAAATTTGTGGCTAAAAAAATGAAGTTAATCGTGGCATACACCCTCTTTCTCAAAGAATGATGAAGACATTCTCCCGTGTAACTTGGAGATGGATGCTTACCTTCACCAAGGAAATTTATGTAACCATTTGCCTGGATCACACTGCAACATATGAAAGAAAGGCAATCACTTACTCTTGTTCGAAGGCTTCGAACATTCATCACATCAGAAGTTGCAGGACAACGACATTTTACCTGCAACCTCTGTGAAATGCGGGGACATATGTTATTACTTCACCAACGTCCGGGGAACCAGCATGTAGCTGCAAAAAACGGCTGTGCCCTTGTCACAACAGCTGTGCATGATTCTGCTGGTTGCTCCTGGTATGGACCATGAATGACCTGAACACCATGGTCCCAACATCATTGTGGATGCATCCGGCATCCCTGTTCCACATCTTGCTGGCCAATCAACATTACACCAACACTTGCTGCCCACTCATAATGAGGGAGGAGGCAAGTCGACTACAACTGGGCGAAGGCCTTGTTCAAGGAATCATTATGGTTCACAGCAAGAGTGGCAAGAATGCTACATGGAGAGCAGGGTCAGTCTATGACTCCGCACCGTTACCACAACAGCGAAATCCTACACGAAGTAGTGCAGGTGTTTATAAAGACAGAAGAAAATGTTTCATACCTGAATTCAAACACAAGTGATCAGCCCTTCCTTTCAAACAAAGAATCAACGTTTGTTTGGAGGGAAACGTTTTTGCCAGATGTTGCAGATGCCTTAAAAACTTGAAAATGGTGAAGCAAAATTGTTGTATCTTGGTGATGGTGAAGTGTTGTTTTACAAAGATATTTGTGATGCAAATGAAATAGATTGAATTAACAATATGGAAGGAGTCAATGACCAACGAAATGTTTTGTGATCAGAGTCTTGCAGGATGACGGTGTATGCCTAAGGAAATTGTATTGATGTTTACTTGTAGTGATTGATTGTTTACTTATATTGATGTTTAGATTAATGGTTAATATAAACAAAAAACAAAAAGATGAGGGAATTGTGGAAGTGTAACTCAGTGTAACTCATTGGTTGGAACTGGTAACGAACCAAGGTACGAGCAGGTGGTCGTAAGAATGTCAGGAATGCATCTCGCCCTGTCGAAGCTGGGAGTCCTGTTGTGCAGCTTTAGCACGACCCCGGGCTAACACACATTCCCAAGCCCGTACTATTGTCTTTCATTGGGATGCAAAGAGGATGAAGCAAATTCCCAGCAGGGAGGAGCGAGTTGGTGCCAGGAAGGCGAGCAGGATGACTGAGTAACATTGCTGCGGAGAAGGGATTACGATTTCAGCGCACAGAGGATTAACTGAAGTTTGCCCATATAAACAGAAGAGACTTTGAGTCAAGGAGCACTCATCCTCAGAAGCCCTGCCCGACGGAATGAACGCGTACCACGAGTACGGCGCTGCGGAGAAGACATCGGCCACGAAAGAGGGACTATCAGGATAGAGTTACCTGGTCCATTGAGTTAAACGGTAGTTATTTGGTATTGGAATGAAGTGAACAACCAGTTAATAAAGTCTGGAACTTTGTAAACCTGTGACATCATTGGAGTCTTGAGTCTCATAACACTTCCACGACAGGTTCATCACGCAGGGTTTTTGTATGCCGGCGAGTAGGCGAAAGGATGGTTCCTCAGCGTGTGACACCAACTGTCAAACATGGAGGAGGAAGCGTGATGGTCTGCGGCTCTTTTGCTGGATCCAGAGTCGGCGACTTGCACAGAGTGACTGGCACCCTGAACCAAAAGGGCAACCACAGATTTTGCAGCACCATGCAATACCCTCTGGTATACGCCTAGTTGGTCAGGGGTTCATCCTACAGCAAGATAATTACCCTCAACACACCTCCAGGCTATGTCAAAACTACCTTCGAGGAAAAGAACAAGACGGTGGGCTTCAAATCATGGAATGGCCAGCATAGTCTCCAGACTTAAACCCCATCGAGCTGGTTTGGGATGAACTGGACAGAAGGGTGAAAGCAAAGCAACCTACAAGTGCAACACATTTGTGGGAACTTCTGCAACAGTGTTGGGAAGAACTTCGCGAACAATATTTGATTTCCATTGTCGAAAGAATGCCACGAGTGTGTTCAGCGGTTATATCTGCAGAAGGTGGCTACTTTGCTGAGTCAAAAATTCAAATTAAATTTTGTTAAACAAAATTATTCTTTGATTTCTTTTTGTCTCCAATTGTTTATTTGTTCTCTGCTTAATTTCAGAGTACATTGAGACATTAAACGGTGTACATTTCAATAAAAACTGGAAAAATTGAGGTGTTCTAAAACTTTTGACCGGTAGTGTATGTACACACACACACACACACACACACACACACACACACACACACACACACACACACACACACACACACACACACACACACACACACACACACACACACCACTCCTCCCACTCCCCCACTTCACTTGAATTCAGAGTCTGTGGAATTGTAAACAAAATGTAAGCAATGTAGTTGGTCTATCCCATCTCTCCGGTTAATTTTGAGCAAGAGCTTAATTAGCAGAAGTTATATCTGCAGGCGAGATATAATAAATGGGCGAGAAATGATCATTTTTATGGGCAACAATCACCAATGACAGGGTAAGGTAACCCGATGAAAATGGACCAGTGAGTACCATGCTGTTCTTTGTGAGAGATTCTGTATATTTAATATTCCTTCCCACATTACTCATGCATGGATCATTGCGGCCTCTCTTACTTGGAGGCATCTAAAAACGCTGAGGTACAATTCATGAGGTGGAACGAACGAGCCTGTGCCGAAGATGAAACAAAAAACCGAAGAAGAAGAAAGATAAATGAAAAGAGGGCCTCCCTCTCCCTCTCTTGCCTGAAAGCATAAACCTGTACGACACTTGCTTGAAGGGGCAGCCCACACATTGCACCTTAAGCGTTATTTTATCCTTGGTAATGTATGGTTCGATCTTCCTCGGGATTGACGTATCCAGTGTGTTTGAGGCTTCTTGGTCTAATTAATCTCCCCATTTACCGGTCAATCCCAACAGACATCACTGAGGGCATGAGCTATGCAAATGAGGTGCATATTAGGATGACTGGATACATTCCTTGGGACATTAATTTTCATTGATAAAATAATATGCAATACCGCTTGTGTCCAATAAATATATACTGTACACTTGTTATTTTCTATTACACAAGCTAGTTTGTAATAATAATAAGGCACAATCAATATGCAAGTATTATGGAGAAGGAGAAAAACATTTTGTCTTTCTTGAAACATCGGGGCGAACTTCAAGAGTTTAAAAAAAAATCTCCCATTAATTACAACAGAAAAAGTTGAAAATGAACGTCAGAGGGCACCAACACTAATGAGCCACAGTAAATCACAACTGTGTTCAGCATCAACAAATCATACACATCATTACACTTGGGGTGACAAAACAAACCAAAAGCATCAACAAAGGTTACAAGCGTTACGCCGAGGTCCCCCGTCGGTGAAGTGATGTGAGTTGACAAAGTGGAGGACGCAGAAACATGGAAGAGTCGATAATATTTGCGAGTGGGTTGGAGACACACCCACATACCAGATTTGAAGTTAGTAGTTCGTTTATTGTCCCCCGTCGCACCGCGGAGCGAAAGGGGGACTATGGTTTTCCCCTCCGTTCGTGTGTGTGTGTCCGTCCGTGCGTCCGTCTGTGCGTCCGTCCATCCGTCCGTACGTCCGTCCGAGCGTGCGTGCGTGCGTAGGCGAAGGACCGAATTCTAATTTGGTGTGTGGGTGCAACCCACGTCCAAATCCAAGATGGCCACCGCCATGTATGTCTGAACATTGTGAGCGGAATATCTTGAAAAATAAGCGAAGTACCAACCTCTAATCTGGTGTGTGGGTGTATCTAGGCATAAGGAAGAACCCTATTGAAAATTGGGTCGCCACGTCAAAATCCAAGATGGCCGCCACCATATATATGTCTCAACCTTGTGAGCGAAATATCTTGAATAATAAGCGAAGTACCAACTTCTAATCTGGTGTGTGGGTGTATCTAGGCATAAGGAAGAACCCTATTGAAAATTGGGTCGCCACGTCAAAATCCAAGATGGCCGCCACCATATATATGTCTGAACCTTGTGAGTGAAATATCTTGAAAAATAAGCAAAGTACCAACTTCTAATATGGTGTGTGGGTGTATCTAGGCATAAGGAAGAACGCTATTGAAAATTGGGTCGCCACGTCAAAATGCAAGATGGCCGCCTTGCGTCTTCCACTTTGTCAACTCATCACTTCACCGACGGGGGACCTAGGCATAACGCTTGTTTTTCAAGATATTCCGCTCACAAGGTTCAGACATATATGGTGGTGGCCATCTTGGATTTTGACGTGGCGACCCAATTTTCAATAGCTTTCTTCCTTATGCCTAGATACAGCCGCGCAGCAGATTTCAAGTTAGTAGTTCGTTTATATTTCAAGATATTTCGCTCACAAGGTTCAGACATATATGGGGGCGGCCATCTTGGAATTTGATGCGGCGACCCAATTTTCAATAGCGTTCTTCCTGATGCCTAGATACACCCACACACCGGATTAGAAGTTAGTAGTTCATTTATTTTTCAAGATATTCCACTCACAAGGTTCAACGCACGCACGGATGCACACACGGACGGAGGGGAAAACCATAGTCCCCCTTTCGCTCCGCGGTGCGACGGGGGACAAAAACCTGACCATTAAAAAGCAAGATCATATGGTTGATTGCAAAACCCCTTCCCTCCTCCGCATTTCATAACCACCAACCAATGACTGCCTGAATCAGGCTGCAGGCTTTATTGTTTGGGAAGAATATGTCCATGCACTGGTAAATGTACAAACAACCTTGCCTACTCTTCGGGAAGCACTCCGTGGGATCTTCAACACCCAACAACTAATGCAGGCAGACAGGAAGCCAACTTTAACATCCTTCCAAAGGAAGGAACACACACATTGATGATTCTCCCTGCTTGTAGGACATCAGGTTGGCAGTTTATAGCTGGGCCGGGATTCAAACTCGGGCTACACAGCTCAGATGTGAGTAGTGTAATAATGTTGATGCTGGACCCCATTGACTTACATGTTAATTTCCCTCAAATCAAACACCTCTATTTCTCCACCCCCAAATCCCCATTGATTTACATGTTAATTTTCATTAATTTTTTAGATATTATCATTTCCCTTGAACACCTTTTTTCCCTCCCACCCTATCCTCAATCCTCCTTCATTAGACCACTCAAACAATGATCCTTCTATATGATGAACCTATAATCCTTCTGGCCTTATGAACCAAGTATCAACGATCCTAGACCACCCTCTAATCCCCATTAACACCCATCCTTAATCCTCCTTCATTAGACCACTCAAACAATGGCCCTACGAATATTTACCCCTACCCCCTATGATCCTTCTGGCCTTATAAACCGATGATTCTTTTGGTCTTATAAACCTATGATCCTTCTGGCCTTAAGAACCAAGTATCAACGATCCTACATCTAATATATTTTAACTGAGTGTCTACACCTTTTTAACCTCCACTCTTTAGTCTGGTTGATAGGGAAAAAGGCGGCGGTAGCCCCTTAAAATCCCTAACCCATTATATATATATATATAACTTATCGTTTATATCTTATCACTTATATATCTTATCACTTATATATCTTATCACTTATATCTTATCACTTATATACTTATGACCATAAGGGAGACTATCAATTCCATTTAAAAAAAAAATAATCTCTTATCATCAAAAGCCCCCAATGCTTTCTTATTTATCTCTTCTGAATATAATTGATGTTTATAACTTCTTATTCCATTAATCTTTCTAAACTCTTCTTTCTTTGTTGTTAAACATGTATAATAATTTTTTTAAATTATAGTTTGTTTTATTACACTCTTTTTGATACCCTTCAATTTCTTATCCTTTAACTTCTTATCAATCTCTCCAATGTATTTATAAGCATAAGCCTTGGACCTCAATCCCACAAACTCACTCATAACACATCCTCCTAATTCATCCTTGAACTTTCCAATCACCTTTTTATTATCTTTTGAGAACAAATAACTTTTATCACTATAATTACTAGTGTCATAAGTATTAATGTCCTTTTTCATGTCTGAATAAACATCATCAGTATTAATTTTCAAAATAAAACTATCTGTATCCATATACAACAATGACACATTATCCTTATACTTTGGTTTTAGATTATTATAAAAGTAATCATACATCAAGGACTTTGATAAATCAAGTATTGAGGTACCAATGTAAATAGGTTTGTCCATCTCAACGCTTTCTTTCATCAAATGTACCGCACAAAAGTTTTCTGTAAAAACTTCTACTCTCGAGAAGCTTGGTCTGTTGATCAATTTTGATGCTTGTTCCCATGATGTTGATATACGAATGTTTTGCCTCTTTCTGACATTCTCCATCGTTTTTCCAAATACAGAGTTAATCATCAACTTATAAAAGTTTTTCTCAAAGTTATTTGTAGCATTTGTTCTCATTTTGGTGTTGTAGTCAATGTACTTTTTCAACCAATGACTGATTAAACTTGAGAATCCTATGTATCTTTTCAACACGGAGACCCTTTGAAAGACATTGTCTCAAATTTCTTTGATGGATAACATAATTTTTCTTATCATAAAGTGTAGTAAGAAGTTTCTCTGTTGAGGGACCCTTTACATTAAATGATTGTTGATAATCACTTAACCACTCCTTCTTTGGACTTTCCTTTTCACAAGCAAATGGGAGATCTTTGTGTCGGTTATGGAGTTCCTCTGGATATTTCAAATCAACCTCAAAATAATAACCAACATCTGATTCGTCTAATTCTTTTTGTGTTGATATACAGAGATTTTGTAGAACTTTCTTATGATATTTCTCTTTAACCCATTTCAAACCACCATAAGGAAGTGCTTGAGACATTGCCCACCCATACAAGCTATTCGCATCATAATACATCAAGTAGGAGCTCTCTACCGATGGATCATAATTTGGAATGTACTTGTTATTTGCTTTAACATATCTCTTTGAACAGACTTGTGTGAAATTCCTCCTCTCTTTGCCTTCTCAATCATCAAGGGCATATCAACACCGGTCATCAAATCCAATTTTTGTTTTGTCATTTTCAACATGGCACGCCAAGTCAATCCAGGAGCAGTGTAATAGTGAGCAGGATCCAATCCATATCCAGAATGACAGATTGTTCTGAAAGCCTCAAACACATCAGCCAACAAAAGCACATCGGTTTTTAGATACAAATCGTGATACTCACCAAGATTCTTGATGTTATATTTTTTTCCAAACGTTTTGCGCATGTGCATAATTTTTATCTTTTAAATGTTTGTCATTTAATTTATTGTAGGAATTTTCTTTTGATGGAAGCTTTGTCTCATTAAACTTCTCAAACGAATCCATATAATCGTAGGGATAAATTCCCTTTTTTGTAAGTAAATCATTGTCAAGAAACTATTCGGAAAGACATGGAAACTCTTTGATATTTTTAACCAATTCCTTCAGTGAATCACCCATGAATTTAAATGTGTCAAGAAATCTAATATTAGTCATATCATAAGTATTTTTATTTTTTTAAATGTTAAATCCTGTTTTTATAAAGATTGTTTTTGTGAATGAAATGTATTTCTGATCCATGGATGGAATGGCACTTATAGACCCAGGGGTCTTTGAAAGTTCATTAATAAATAGATGAGTATCATAATTAGCATTGTTATGAAGAAAGACAGGGATGAAAGAGGGGAGTTTATAATTAATATTACAACTTTGATGAGCCAGACCTCTATATTTACCAGTGAGATGACAATAATCTCTAACCTTTGGACCTTCGCTAATTTCCTCCTCACAAATATGACAGGCAGCCTTTGGCTGTCTAAATTCCCTTTTCTCTTCACTCGTCAAGGACATTGGTTTATTGGTTTCTCTCATTATCTTGGTTAATCGAACACAGTCTTTTTCTAGTCGTCGGACAAACTCCTCTGAGGTATTTGAGCCTCTATACGTCTCTAACTTGTTATATTCATCACAAACGGATGATTTGATATAATAACAAAAACTGCAAGGAGTATGTTTTTGATATTTATTTGTGTATGATTCTTTTGGATCTGGAGAAGCAGTGTCAATTTTTTCTAGGATACTTTCAAAATCAGCATATATAACAAATGGATGTTTGATCGTTTTATTTTTATCTTTGAATGAGATCTTTGAGCCTTTTTTAGGCATATTGATTACCGTTGATTTATGTTCACCGCAATACTCTGAGTGTTTATCCAATCTTTCTTGTGAATGGAAAAAGTTAAGACAACGCATACAAACAAATATTTTATTTGTCCTTTTACATACTTGTGGTCTTATTAACTTCGCAATATCTTTGATGTATGCATAATGTGAATTTTCATCCGATTTCAAATATAAAAGATTAATATGAGTTTGTTTACAATTGTCAGAAAGCTTAAAAACCTGAATGTTGTTTGTTTCTGTTTGGCCATAAACATTAACTGATAAATTATTTAACTTTTCGAATTTAGGAATATCATTTAAAGCCATAGGAAACTTTAGATCTTTCGTATTTAATGTATTCTCATATTTTTCATAATGAGATACTCTTTCTACATGATTAGTTTGTGGGTGTAGATGTGCCAGGATAGACCAGAGAAAACATTTATTGTCTTTATTTTTGATATTGATAACTGCTTTTCTATTTTTGATAACATTGGGTAAATTAATGTAAGAAGAAGCTTTTAGTGGATCTGATTTAAGAATATGAATATCAATATATAGTATCTCATCTATATTCCAACCACTTCCAGTAATAGTATGCTCAAGTTTTTGTTCTTGTGCAATCAGTTGGTCATAGACTCCTGATGTTTTAAAATCTTGATATGAAGATAAAAAGTGTACCTTAGTTCTCATGTAAGCCTCATCAGTGTAATAATCACCAGTGATTGGATCTGCTTTTGAGATTTTCATTTTAATACCCATATAGAACTTGATTGGATTCAATTCTAGAAGAGTCTTTTTAATAAGATCTCGGACAGAGGGTTTGATGATATCCACAGCCTCAACAATTGAGCTGGGGCCAGGAGGATGAAAGTCAAATATGCGTGTTCTGATATGTCCTTTGTAACCTCCATCAGTGATCCTAATAGTAAACAATTTTGACAATTTTGACGAGTGTTTGTAAGTTTTAAGATGAGCTTTAAACCCCTTCTTGAGGATGGTTGTTTTACAGACCTTACAATGTTTTGTTTTAGGTGGAAGAGGGGAAAGTTTGTTAAGAATGTTGTATGTATGTTTTGTGGTGAGGATATGTCGTTTGTAATATTTTACTTCCTTCTCGCAAGTATTATAATAAACCATATTTATAGTGTGTTTTATATATGAAACTATACTTAAACTAAAACACCTTTTGAGCTTTACAGCTCGTTTTATATATGAAACTATACTTAAACTAAAACACTTTTTCACATAACTATCATTTGAACCTAATAGTTTTTTGAGGAGTTTCAAGTTTCTCCCTCAACCTACAACCCCCTTCATCAAGGCCTTGAAGGTATTCCTCCCACTCTTTCATACACCCAACAAACACCTTTCCATCTCCACCCCTCTTCAACCCTCTTATCCCATCTCCATCTAGAATATTTACAAACAAAACCCCAGGGGATCTATTCTTCTTTTGAGCTTCTATAAAATGATATACTTCTCGAAGAGATCTCGTTTGGGAGCCACCTCTTCCACATATCATTTTCAAATTATAATAAACTGTTATTCCATCAATTATTTGAAAACCATCAAAGTTCTCCATCCACTCATAATCCCTTTCATAACCAAAGAAGCCAGTCTTAATATTTAACCTAATATATGTTTTAAGAATCTTTTGTTTCATTATCATCTCCAACTGTTTAATTTGGTACTTTTCACACTCATTATGTTTTCCATTAATATACCAATCCTGTCTCATTCTCCACTCCTTTGTTTGCTTCTTAAAGTGGATAACATCAACATTACAGGTATCGCAATGTGTAGTTTTCTCAGGAAGTAGATGTGTCCAAGTCATCTCATGTCTGAGAAAACTTTTGAGTGTCTTAAAATCTATGTTGCATTTTGTACAATACATTGTATTTGGTGTGTAGGAAATCATACTGTTTTATGTATATATTTTTACTTAAACATAAATCGCAAGAAGCCCTTATTCTGATTCATCACTTTCTTCCATACTATTAACATCAGAGTCTGAATCATCAATAAAGCTACTCTCATAACTATCATTTGAACATAAACTATTAGTATCATAACTTTCATCTAAGTTCAATGAAATAGTAAAATCTTTATAATGACTCATATTTAATTAACAGAAAAAAAAATTCCCATCAATATCTATATACTTTCTTTCATTAACGGATTCAATCTCTACATTTTTAATATCGAAAGTTATCTTTAAATAATCCCTAACTATCATAGAACGAAATAACATTTCACCAGAAATATTAACATCTTTCATTTTACTTAGATCTACACCCTTTGGATTATTAAAGTAAATACAAATTTCTCCACGAGTATTGTTGATGGTTTTATCATTCTTTTTCAAAGTATCGTGATCGATCACTTTTTCAAGCTTTGAATTAATTGCCAGGAGTAGAGGAGAAACTTTTGTTAGATTTACTTTAATGGATGTCTTTCCAGGTATAGTTAGAGCTCTTCCTTTAAATGAAATAGAGGGGCTCATGTTATTTTCCATAACTGGTTTTACCCAAAAATTTCCATATTTATCTTTGTTCAATTTAACATCTTTGACATATTTTTCTATATCTTCCACCGAAGTAGAGATTGATTGAAATTTGTCTTTTGTGTTTTGAAACATTGTATTTATTAGCTAAAAAACTTGCATTTAGTTTAAGTAAAAATTTACTATATAAATATGATAGAAGGATATTTAGAATTTCCACTCTCCATATGATAATTTAGAAATCTGTCGTCATTGTGATAGAATAGGGCTTAATAATGAGGGTTCATATAAACAATGTATTTTCTGTGATTTAATTTTAATTAATGATAATAAAAAATATAAAAATATATATAACTCTTTTAAATTAGAACCAAAAATGAATTACTTTACAAGATTAATAAGAGAGATGAATGTTAAGTATTGTGATGATAATACACCATTTCTTTCAAGGGAAGAGACTATTTGTATTGAGGAAATGTAGAAGGGTTTAATGATATTTATTATTCAAAATAATTTTAATGGAAATGTTAATACAAGATACTATATAAATAAAATAATGAATTATTTTGAAATTAAACCTGAACTCAGGATAAAATATAGTTTCTAAAATAGCTCAAAAAAAGTTAGATGACTTGTTTTCCAAATATATAAATGAATGATTTTTTACCCGTTTGGGAAAACAAGATAAAATTTAATAACCATAAAAACATTCCAAATTAATTGAGATGTTTAATAGTTGGTTCAAGCGGATGTGGAAAAACCTGTTTACTTTTAAAGATGCTCCTCAGTCCTAATTTTTTAGATTATAATAATTTAATAATTTTTACAAAGTCAAGTTTTCAACCTGAGTATCAACTACTCTCACAGGGTTTTAATGCGGGTCTTAAAAAGGAAGACATTATTGGTTTATTTAAACTTCAAAACAAACTAAATGATTATAATATTGAAGATATAATACAATTATTTTGTGATACACAGAAATCAAAATCGAAACCAAAACCCATAACTTGTATTCTCAGTGATAATACGGACGATATACCTTCACCTCAAGATTTAGATAAATCAAAAAAGAACCTCGTTATCTTTGATGATTGTGTTCATGAGAGAAACCAAACAGTAACGGATAGCTACTATACAAGAGGGAGACATTCTTCTTGTCATTACCTTCGCAAAAGCGGAAGGTTATGTTTTGATCGCTGTGTATTTATTACCTTCGCAAAAGCGGAAGGTTATGTTTTGATCGCTGTGTATTTATTTGTATGTCTGTGTGTGTGTGTGTGTGTATGTTATTCGCATAACTCAAAAAGTATTCAACCGAATTGCATGAAATTTGGTGGGATGATTGGTTATTATACGGGACACATTTGATTAGATTTTGGGAGCAATCGGGTCAAAGGTCAAGGTCAAGGTCACGAAAAGGTCAAAATCGTATTTTTGTTGTTCTGTTCCCTACACTCCCATGCCAAGTACAGAACAGTAGCTGCGGCGAAGGTATGCGCTCTACCGAGTGCCCGTTCTAGTTTGTATGTCTGTGTGTGTGTGTGTGTGTATGTTATTCGCATAACTCAAAAAGTATTCAACCGAATTGCATGAAATTTGGTGGGATGATTGGTTATTATACGGGACACATTTGATTAGATTTTGGGAGCAATCGGGTCAAAGGTCAAGGTCAAGGTCACGAAAAGGTCAAAATCGTATTTTTACCATAGCGCGGTCAATTTTTATCCAATTGGCATGCAACTAATGCCAAAATGTTCAGAATTCAATGCCCGATCTTGTTTGTCATAACTCGGTCAATTCTTATCCGATTTGCATGAAATCAGCACCAAACTGTTCACTGTTCTGTTCCCTACACTCCCATGCCAAGTACAGAACAGTAGCTGCGGCGAAGGTATGCGCTCTACCGAGTGCCCGTTCTAGTTGTATTTATCTTAGTCAGGTCCCTCAAGCTCGAGGGTCCCTCGAGCGACGGGGCTTGCTTTGATCTCTCCACGGCATCAAAGTTTGAGTGTTTTCCCGTTTGTTTCTTTGTCAAATTTCCGCTGCGTATTTTGTTGTGTATGTGTTATTGTGTGTTTCTATTTGGTTTTGGTTTTGTAGTTGTTGCAAATTTGTGTGTAATTAGTCGTTTCTTTGTCCGCGCCTCGTGCGGCCTGGTGTCTCGTGCGGCCTCCTCGTCTCGACTTGTGCCCCGCCCCCTATATTCTCGTTTGTTCTTTCACCTCTGCTCCTGCTTTCTCAAATCCACGTTCTCACTTAGAGACTTTTCCCAGATTGTTTTCATGGTTTTGTTTAAATATTTATTTAAATATGTTTAAACTGCAGCGGTGACACCCCCCCCCCCCCCCCCCCCCACCCAGGATTTCCATGTTTTAAACGTATCCCAGTGTGTACCCTGGATAAGAATAGGTACGCCGTATCCCTGCGTGTCGTAGGAGGCGACTAAGAGGGTTGGCGTCAGGAAGGGCATCCGGCCATTAAAAAAAAAAAAAAAAAAAAAAAAAACATTGCCTCAAAAAGAGAACCATGACAATTACAACTACATGTGGGCAGGGTACAGCCCGAAGTGGAGATCGGTTTCTGAGGTTTGGGACATGGAATGTAGGGACAATGACAGGGAGATCAGGAGAAGTGGTGGAAGTATTGGTCAGAAGAAGAGTGGACATATGTTGTGTGCAAGAGACGAGATGGAAGGGAAGTGGTGTGAGAATGGTGAAGGGTAGGCAGGGACAGAAATACAAGTTTGTGTGGCAAGGGTGCCTGGAGGGCGTGAATGGTGTTGGTGTCCTGTTTTCTGAGGAGTTTGTAGACAGTGTGGTGAGTGTGACTAGAGTGAGTGATAGGTTGATGATGGTGAAAATGATGATTGGAAAGCTCTTGGTGAACGTCATCTCGGGATATGCTCTGCAGGTTGGTCGGAGCGATGAAGAGAAGGACAAGTTCTGGTGTGCGATAGAGAAGCTGATGGAAAACGTGAAAGATGAGGAGGTTGTTGTGGTAGCAGGAGACCTAAATGGACATGTGGGAAGGAGTATGGATGGTTTTGACGGAGTTCATGGGGGTTACGGATATGGTGTGAGAAATGGAGAAGGTGAAAGGATTTTGGAGTTTGCTGATGGAGCTGATTTGTTGATTTGTAATACTCAGTTCCAGAAAGAGGATAATAAGCTTGTTACATACACGTCAGGTGGGTCGACGACAACCGTTGACTACCTGATGGTGCGTAGGCGAGATAGGGGGCACCTCCGAGACACAAAGGTGATCCCGGGGGAGGAGGCTGTTTCACAGCACCACTTGGTTGTCTGCGACGTAAGGGTGAAAGGTGCGAGGAGAGCTCGGCGGGTGAAGTACCAACCGAGAATGAAGGTGTGGAGGTTGAAAGAGGTGACAGTAAGGGAGGCATTAAAAGAGAGGCTGAGTAGGGTCGAGGATGATGTGGTTGAGCTTGAAAGTGGTTGGATGTCATTGAAAGCTAGTCTGTTGGGAGCCGTTGGTGAGGTATGTGGATGGACAAAAGGACCACCGAGGCACTCGGAAACATGGTGGTGGGATGATGAAGTTGGAAAGAGGATTGACGAGAAGAGGAAGAAGTTCAAGGAGTGGCAGAAGGCGAAGGGTACGGGAGCAGAAACAGCAGAGCATGAAAGTTATAAGGCAGCCAGGAAGGCTGCAAAGAAAGAGGTAGCAAAGGCGCAGGAGGCATGTAGGAAAATGTTCGGAGAACGCTTGGATTCGGAAGAGGGTCAGAAAGCAGTATTCAGGATTGCAAAGCAGATAGCGAAAGAGAGGTGTGATGTGATGGGGGTGAGCTGCTTGAAGGATGAAGTGGGACAAATCGTTGTCGACCCAGATGGAATTAAAGGAAGATGGAAAAGATATATGGAAATGCTGTTGAATACAGAGAATGAATGGGATGGCAACATAGAGAGTAACCCAGTTTTAGGACCGGCAGAGAAGATAACTGAGAAGGAAGTTGAGGAAGCGATAAAAGCAATGAAGGGTAGAAAAGCGGGAGGGCCGACGGGAGTTGTGGGAGATATGTTGAAGGCAGCAGGAAGTTGGGGTGTGAAGAGAATGACAGAGATCTGTAATCTGGTGGTGAAAGAAGGCCGCATTCCAGTGGATTGGGAACTGAGTACCCTCGTCCCTCTATACAAGGGGAAAGGTGACCCTCTGGGGTGTGGCTCGTACCGAGCGATAAAGTTATTGGAGCATGGAATGAAGGTATTGGAAAGGGTGTTGGAGAGGAGGATAAGGAAGAAAGTGAAGATCGACGAAATGCAGTTTGGATTTATGCCAGGAAGAGGAACGACAGACGCACTTTTCATTGTGAGGCAGTTGCAGGAGAAGTACATGGAGAAGAGGAAGAAGTTGTTTCTTGGGTTTGTTGATCTGGAGAAAGCATTCGATCGGGTTCCACGCAAAGTATTGACATGGGCATTGAGGAAGTTAGGAGTGGAGGAATGGTTGATCAGAGTAGTGATGGCAATGTACAAAAGAGCGCGCACAGCTGTAAGGACGAAGGATGGGAACAGTGGTGAGTTTGAGGTGAAGGTGGGAGTGCATCAGGGGTCGGTACTAAGTCCACTACTATTTGTAGCTGTGATGGAGGTGCTGGCTCAGAACGTAAAGGATGGTTTACTGTGGGCGTTGTTGTATGCAGATGATCTGGTGTTGATTGCGGAAAGTATGGATGGACTGAAGGAAAAGATGAACACGTGGAAGGAATGTATGGAGACAAAAGGTCTGAAGGTGAATATCGGAAAGACGAAGGTGATGGCAAGTGGTAAAGCATGTGGTGAGGTGGAAAGAACTGGGAAGTGGCCCTGTGCTGTGTGTAGGAAGGGTGTCGGAGTGAACTCCATTCAGTGTACAATGTGCGCTGAGTGGGTTCATCAAAAATGTAGTGGTCTGAGAGGGTCATTAACCAGTGTGGCAGCTACATTCAAATGTAAGGTGTGCACAGAGGGAGCTGCAGATGGAGGAAATGTTTAGTTGGATCTTGGAGACGGCGTGAAGCTGGAAGGTGTGCTAACATTTTGCTACCTCGGAGACATGCTGAATGGAGAAGGTGGATCAGACTCGGCAACGGTTGCTCGAGTGAGATGTGCATGGAAGAAGTTTCGGGAATTGAGTGGCGTGCTGATGATGAGGGGAGTGTCGTTGAAGCTGAAGGGAAAGGTGTATGCTGCATGTGTGAGAAGTGTTATGATTTATGGGAGCGAGACATGGGTAATGAACGTAGAGCAGCAACGAAGGTTGGAAAGGGTGGAAATGCGAATGGTTCGACTGATGTGCGGAGTATCGTTGAGAGAGAGGAAGACAAATGATGAATTGCGAAAGATGATGGGAATAGAGCCTGTGATTGATGCTGTGAAGAGGAACAGGTTGAGATGGTTTGGTCATGTGTTGAGGAAGGATGAAAGTGCCTGGTTGAGAAGAGTGATGGAAATGAATGTAGAAGGAAGTAGAAGACGGGGAAGACCGAGAAAGACTTGGCTAAAGATGGTGGAAGAAGAAATGCGGGCAAGGGGGTTAACAAGGAGAGATGCAGAAAATAGGGCAAAATGGAGAAGATTGTCATGGGGACCGCAAGGCTAACCCCCGCTCTAGCAGGGAAAATGGCCTTTAAAATGCATGTTGTGTTGTTGTTAGTCAGTCATATTTTCAACTCCATCGACGCTCAATAAGAAACAATGCCAATACTTTTATTTTATTGAAGTTAAATTCAATAGATGTAAATAATTTTTGGAGAGATAATTGCTCTACGTTATGTAGTAAAAAAGAATTTGAAAATTATATGAAACACACGATTGGAAAATATAAATATATTGTTGCGAAACAAGATGAGATACTAACTGATATTTTACACACATAAATGACAACTATTATTAATGTTGTGGGTAAATCTGCTTCAAGAAAGAACTTTCATAAATCTAAACTCTTGAATAGTGAAAATGAAAAGATTGTAAGTTTTTTTTTAAAACACCCTATGATTCGTTTTGTAGGTACGACAACCAGAGCAATGCGACCAGGAGAAGTAGAAGGGAAAGATTATGACTACATTTCAATGGAGGAACATATGCGATTGAGGAACGAAGGTCAAATATTTGAGGAGGTCTCTCTTGGTCTACAAAATATTCACATTGTAAGAGTGAGTTAAATAAAGTAAAATCTAATGGTCTTGGGATTTTAGAAAGTAATCCTGAAGGAATGAGACAAATGATTAAACAATTGCGTGGTGATGGAGTTAAGATTTTATCATTCGGTTTTGATATCAATGAGGAGACTCAACGCAGACGTATGAAAAGCAGAGATACAAGTATTAGTGAAGAAGAAATAACAACTCGTATTAATACCAATAAAGAATTTGATGAAATATTTCAAGAAAAGGATTTATTTCAACACATTTACTATAATGATGAAGAAAAGGATAATTTTCCCATTGACCTTTACAATTCATTAAATGATATTTTTCAATAAATAAATACAGAAAATGAATACCGAAGAAAGAGCAAGAAAGTTTAAAGAACATCAAGAGTTGGTTTCAAAAGTTGTAAAGCAACAGGAAGAGATAAAGAAGAAACTGAGACAGAAACTAACTGGTGAAGAAGCCTTTGAAAGAAAACAAGTGAAATTTTTTAAACCACTTTTAAAAACTGAACAAACGATTTCACCGACAGTTCCCACGGTAGAATTTACTCCGAAAAAACTTCAAATGCTCAAAGATTTTAGTCAAATGACAGAGCAAGAACTTGGAGAATTAGAATATGATGATGAAGGATTATTTCGGAAACTTGAGGAGGTAAATCAACCCCCTAATTATGTTGTGGAAGCTCTTCAAAACAATGAATATTTGGCGGATTCAAAAACCAGAGCAGGTCTCATTCCAACAGAAGAACCAGCACAGTTCTATCTTGTGAAAGAAAAGGTATTGATATTTAATGATAAATTGGTGTTCTTAAGTTCTGCTCAACCAAATGTTGAATTAACTCCAAGATTAATGTTTCTTCGAACAAAAGATGGATATACTAATTCACCTTATTTTGATGAACCACTTGATATGGAAAGAGAGGAAGATAGGGTATATATTGATTTACTAAACTCACTTGATTATGGAGTTTCTGTTGCTGGTAAAAGTAAGAAGAATGAGAAGGAGAAACATATTATTGATGCTTTAAGTAAGCTTGGTTCGGGTGTTAGCTTTCTTCCAAATGACCCATCACAATTAGTTAATGGACTATTATTGTTGTTAGGTAGTAAGAAGGCTGGAAACAACAATTGTTTTAATGAAGCCTCCGCCATTTTAGATCAGTTGATGAATATGAAAATAATTAATAAATGTCAATACAAAGATATTTTATTAGATATGAAATAAGATGAGAAGCACAATTCTTAGTTTTAATTTCATAACGAGTGATTACACAGCTTCATTCCCTTACCCACGACAACTTGACCCCCTTGCCTCATATGAGGCTTCTTTGTTGTCAATGGAGACTTACAATACCCTTTTTAATATCACAGAGAAAAACAACAAGTTTAGTTATAATCCAGGAAGTGGAAATAAAACTATATCCGTTTCACCCGGAGCTTACGCGATTTCTCAAATATCTTCAGAAGTCTCTCGCCTTATGAAAGAACAAGGTGATGAACCAAAAAATGTGGTAATACATATTCAAAAACACACTTCAAAATCGACTATTAAACTTAAAAATAATTATAAAGTTGATTTCACGATTGAAAATTCGTTTAGAGAGCTATTGGGTTTCTCTTCAAAAAAGATTGAAACTAACGGGACGTCTTACAGTGATAATGTCATTCAAATATCCTCCGGTATAAATTCAGTATTAATTCATTGTGATTTGATTGATGGTGCTTATAACGATGGAATAAGAACAAATACAATATTTTCATTCAGCGCATACTCAACCCCGATTGGTTATAAATTTAATATGGACCCAAAAAATCTTGTCTATTTGCCTGTGTCAGGAAAAACCATATACAGAGTAAATTTTAGGATAACTGACCAAGATAATCGTATGATATCCTTTAATGATGAAATTATATCCATCAGAATTCACCTGCGTGAAGTTTTTCAATAAATAAATAATGGTTATTGTGAGAAAACACGAGTTGGGAAAATATAAAATAATTACAGGGGAGGGGATGTTCCTTTCACCATACTATAAGGGTGAAGGTATGTTTCTTGGTCGAGGATACTATAAACCAAAGAGACAATGTGGTGTGGGACATCACTTTAGAAATAAAGGAGATGGGATAATTGATACTCTAATGGGTATTGGTTCAACCATTCTTAAACATAAAGACCTAATTGGTTCAACTGCTTCTGCCGTGGGAAATGTAGCGGGTGCTATAAAGAGTATAAAAGATGCTCAAAAGGAGTCTCATAAATTACAAGCAATCAAAGAATTTAAAAAGGTAAAACTCAACTATCTTCACAAGAACGACAAAAAATCATTAAAATACTTGGGTCAGGGTTTCAACAATTTTAATGCTATATAAATACAAGTATGGAAGCGATTGATAGTATCTATGATTTGGATGATACGATTATCATTTCAAACTCCACTAAAAAGGAAGACTATTTTAAGGTAAATGCTATAACAGGAACAGACTGGAATTCAAACGGAACAAAAAGTTTTGAAATAAATAATCAACAAACTTACTTGAATCTTGCTGATAGTTTCTTGCTGTGTAAATTTAAATTCACGAAGGCTGCGAATAACACTAATGCTACACTCGTAAATGATTTATTCTGGAAAATGTTTGATAGTGTCCGCCTGTATATTGGAACACAAGAGGTTGAAGAGGTTGAATATGTCTCTGCTACATCTGAAATGATGAAATTTACACTATATTCGTTTAGTGATAGAATGGGTAAGGGAGCTGTTGAAGGTTTTATTCCTGATATGTCAACGGGTACAAACGCAGACCCTGGTTATAGTCAAAGGAAGGCAATGTATAATGATGATACAAAAGCAGAGAATAGTTTTACCATAGCAGTACCTCTGAAAGGTATATTTGGATCTTGTGATTATGATAAAGTTTTGTATGGGCTTAAAATTAGATTTCAACTTCAAAGGAATGATAATGTAAATAGGATGCTTTTTGGGGCTGAAAATGCTTTTGGTGAAAATAATAAATTTGTTATTAATGATTTGTGTTGGTATATTAGTGAATATACTCCTAATCTTAAAACGAAGAGATGTTAAATAAAAGACTTAACTCAAAGACCCCGCTAAATGTATCATACCTTAAAAGAAGATGTCAACACGTTAAACAGGAACACACTACCTACACTTGGAATTTGGGTGTTCTTCAAGGAAAGCCACGATACCTATGGCTCATTTTTAAGAAACCAAATGGGGATGAAGGTACTGATAAGAATAATGCGCTGACTGATAATGCTAAGGTGAAACAACTTCGGGTTTCTCTTGATGGCACATTTTATCCGCGAGATAGATTGGAAATTGATTGGGAAAAAAATGATTATGCGGAAGCCTACAAGTCTTACCAAAAGGTGTGTGAAAGCAATGGTAATAACGACCCTATTTTGGATATGGTTGCATTTCAAAAACTTTATACGATCTATGCAATTGACCTGAGTTCTCAAAAGGAAACTATAAAGTCTAATAGAGTGGATACTTCTCTGTACATTGAAAGAGGAGAGAATGAAGAAGTTAATGCTTATTGTTTGCTTTTGGAGGAAACAGAATTACAGATTAATACAGATAATGGTGTTATGATTAATATCACACAGGTTTTTTCTCATAAATAAATGAGTAGGAAAGAACCGGTATAAAAACCACCGTTTAGAGGCCATTTTTCCCCGCAAAGCGGGGGTTGGCCTTTTCGGGGACCGTGGTTGTTGTTGTTTTTTGGTCCCCTTTTTGAAGCAATGTTTTACGGCCGGATGGCCTTCCTGCCGCTAACCCTGTTTGTCGCCTTTTTACGATAAACAGGGAATTACCAGTGTACTGGTACTAAATTTGCCGACCTCGGAAGGATGACAGGCTGAGTCAACCCCCCTGGCGTTAATTCAGCGATCGACCAGGATTCGAACCCAGGATCCTTGGATCCTAAGCTGGCATCCTAGCCGCTAGCCCAACACCAGGCTGTTGGTTGGGCTCCTAGGCCAACACTAGGAAAGAACCGGTATATGTTAATCAAATCAATCTTAATAAATTAACATCTTGTATTCAAAATCAAAAGCCTTGTATTATTAATGTTAATACAATTCAAAGAAAAGGAGCAGTAAGAATTGATGTTTTACTCACAAGAGAGCAGGTAAAAACACTAAATGATGCTGGTTCACTTAAAATTAAAATGACAAAACCTATGTTGAAGAAATATTCATTACAAGAGGGAGGATTTCTCCCATTTCTAATTCCTTTATTTGCTGGTTTAAGTGCGGCAGGAGCATTGACTGGTGGTATTTCAGCAGCGGTAAAAACTGCTAACGAAAGAAAGGCACAACTAAAAGCTCAAAAAGAATTGGAAAGACATAACAAGGAGTTGGAGAAACAAATTAGTGGAAGTGGTGTAATTGTGGATTTTGCTCAAAAACTTGAAAGTTTACCTGATAAAGCTAGATTGTTGGTTGGAGATATGCTTTCCTCTATCGCTCAAGCGGGTGTTAAACTAACTAAAAGGGGTAATGGTATCTTTCTCATAAATAAATGGATAAATGGTTTAAACAATTTGGAAAGAATACAACGTCAAATATAGAACTTGCTAAGTATTGTAAAACACTAAAAATTGATAATGTGGTAATCTGTATGAGAGATGAATTAACAAAGTTGTCCAAGAATACAAAGAATATTATTATGAATTTAGACACCCAGAATGGTTCTCATTGGGTTTGTATTCATAATAGTCAGGATAAATATTATTTTGATAGTTATGGTATGCCACCACCTGTTGAAGTAATACAATTCTTACAGAATGGTGTTTATCAAACGTTTCAAGTTCAAGAAATTAATTCTAAATGTTGTGGTCAATTATGTTTATATGTATTATTTCAACTCAACAATAATGAAAATTTTTATGATGTCATTTTTAATCTAATATAAATGACTTATGTTGGAAAAGATGGTTCTATCTTTGGAGAATCCTCTCAGGATATTGATTTATCAAATTATTATACAAAGGCACAGGCTGAACGACAAAAATATCGTATAAGTAAAAATATTAATATGAAGAATACTTATGAATTAATCAATTATCCAAACCCGACAGATGCGAATGACTTAATTAGATTCAGCGATTTATCACAATATATATTTTTAAAGAAAACAGCACGTTTTGTGAAACAAGTAAAATTTACAACCACAACACCTGGTTATACTGACCATATACCTTTCCTCATTCAATTTAACTACCTGCTTACAATTGAATTTTATAAAGAAGGACATATAGTTAACATGTGAATTAATAAATGGCGGTACGATATGCCTGATTTCGGGTTTAATTGGTCTTTTTCAATAAACCTAGAAGACCTACATGATTTGAATCAGTCTCGTAAAGAAGAATATTATCCGCTTGGTGAGGATAAGGATTTATGTGGAAGTACAATTAGTAAACAACAAATACATGATTTTAAGAAAGAAAAATATATGATAGTATAGCGATGGTTAGCATGACAAAGAAGGAAGGTAATGAGATAAGGATAGAAAGCCGAGGAATACAAACCGATTTGGTAGTGGGAAGATGGGGTGGTATTTCCTGTCATAATATTAATCTCACATATATTTCTGATACATAAATGGCAGGAAGAAGACTACAAGAGAATTATAATTTTTGTATTCAGGGATACCTACAAGAAAAGGGCGCTCGGTATTACATACCTTATGATTTGGAGCATATACATGGAAATTTTGTCATTAAAAACTGGCCTTATACTGATATTGCTAAACCCACAAATAGAGACTTGTTTAAAATATTAAATAAAAATGAACTTCTCAAAGTTATGAAATATAAAACTCTTTTAGAAATCATCAACAAATCTTATTGGTATCCTATTATGAGAAAAATAATTAATTGATACAAGAATATCTCAAAATCCAGATGAGTATATGTATAATATTATTTGGGGTTCAAACTCAAGGGTAGCAAGGGAAGGAATTGAAGAAGAGAAGGAGGAAGGAGTTGAAGAAGAGAAGGAGGAAAGGGAGAAAAAGGAGAGGGAGGAAAGGGAGAAGGAGGAGGAGGAGGAAAGGGAGAAAAAGGAGAAAAAGGAGAGGGAGGAAAGGGAGAAAAAGGAGAAGGAGGAAAGGGAGAAAAAGGAGAAAGAGGAGGAGGAAAGAGAGAGGGAGGAAAAATATAAAAAGATGGAAATCGGTGAGATTCGTAAAAGATTGAATGTATTACAGCAAATAAATCAATCTCAACTCACCGAAGAGAAAAAAAAAGAAATAATAACTCTTATAAAGATATATATTTCAAAAAGGGGCGAGATGAGTTCACTTTCAGAGAGGAGATTTAAGCGAGAAAGTGGGGAAGAAGAAGAAGGAAAAGATTATGTGATTGATGATGTTGGTGTTATTGACTTTAGTTAGTTTTATTTGTAAATAAATGGAGGAGAGAGTGAAGGCATTCCTTAGGATTCTTTATGTTTTAAAAATCAAGATTGAAATGTATATGTTAAAAACCAAAAAAGTTTTGATACTCTGTCAGAATTTTTCTGATAAATAAATATGTTATTGCCTCAAATGTAAAAAGAAAACTAAATCTAAAAGTGTATTGTATGATAAAGCTAAAAATAATAGAGTTTATCAAAAAGGAATATGTCAAGTGTGTGGCTCTAAAAAGTGTCAATTCATCTCTCCTAAAAGTGGAGGAGACATACAAAAGTTTCTGTCGGGAAGTAAATTTACAACAACTGGAATTCCTGGGGAACTACATCTACCTGGATATTCTTTCTGTGGCCCTGGAACAAACTTGGATAAAAGATTAGATGAGGCTGACAATCCTAAACCTTGGTCTAAACCAAAAAATAAGGTTGATGAAATGTGTATGAAGCATGATATTGCTTATGGGAATACCACTACATTGGATGAAAAACATGAAGCAGACAGAGAAATGTTGTATAATTTGTCTTTGATACAAAATCCTACGTTGAGAGAGAAAGTTGATAGGTTTATTGTAAAAAAAATGATAAGTGCTAAATTGAAACTTGGTCTTGGTTATTCCCCAAAAAACTATTAGGCTCTAATGATGTCATCAAGACTGAGGAGCTTTTGGCTAATGAATTACACAAACCTATAATCACAAAGTTTAAAAGAAGGAAAGTTTATTCTAAATACACCGACCACATATGGTCCGCTGATTTAATCGAACTAAATAATGATAAGGGATACAGGTATGCTTTAACCGTTATTTATTTGAGGAGTAGATTTGCCTGGGTTGTTCCTTTAAAAAATAAAAGGGGTGATACTTTAATGTTAGCATTTAAGCTAATATTTGATAGGGATAAAAGAAAACCAAAGAAACTGTGGACCGATGAGGGAACAGAGTTCTATAACAAAATATTTATGAAATTTCTTAAGGGGGAGGGTATTAAATTATACAGCACCTTTAATGAAGGAAAGGCAGTTGTTGTTGAGCGTTTTAATCGTACTTTGAAAGAGAAATTATATAAAAAATTCACACAACTCGGTTCTCAACAGTGGGTATATTTAATTGAGGATATTGTAGATAAATACAATAATACAGTTCATTCATCAACAAAATCAAAACCATCGGAAACATTTACAAAATTAGAATATGAAAAGGAGAATTAATTTGAGAAAACCTAAGTTCAAAGTTGGTGATATTGTAAGAATATACAAATGGAAAAGCCATTTTGAGAAAGGTTATACACAAAAATGGACTCGTGAATTATTTAAAATTGTTGATGTAATGGATACAGTCCCTTGGACTTACAAATTATATGATATGAATGGGGAAGAAATCTTGGGTTCATTTTACTCAAAAGAATTACAAAAAACACAAGTAAACAGATAATAACAACAAAGAAAGAAGAGTTTAGAAAGATTAATGGAATAAGAAGTTATAAACATGAATTATATTCAGAAGAGATAAATAAGAAAGTATTGGGGGCTTTTGATGATAAGAGATTTATTTTTAAAAATGGAATTGATATTCTCCCTTATGGTCATAAGTATATAAGTGATAAGATATAAGTGATAAGATATATAAGTGATAAGAAATATAAGTGATAAGAAATATAAGTGATAAGATATAAGTGATAAGATAATGGGTTAGGGATTTTAAGGGGCTACTGCCGCCTTTTTCCCTATCAACCAGACTAAGGAGTGGAGGTTAAAAAGGTGTAGACACTCAGTTAAAATATATTAGATGTAGGATCGTTGATACTTGGTTCATAAGGCCAGAAGGATCATAGGGGGTAGGGGTAAATATTCGTAGGGCCATTGTTTGAGTGGTTTAATAAACAACAGGGTGGGAGGAAAAAAAGGTGTTCAGGGGAGATGATAATATCCCCAAAAAAATGAAAATTAACATGTAAGTCAATGAGGATTTGAGGGTGGAGTAATAGAGGTGTTTGATCTGAGGGAAATTAACATGTAAGTCAATGGGGTCCAGGATCAACATTATTACACTACTGATGTGAGTGTGCATACCACTCGGCCATACAGTCAGCTGCATTTGTCCTGCTGATGAGGCTTTAAAAGCTCCAGCATATGTTGAAAACTGATGCTTCAACACTTCAACCTGAAGTGGTTTTGTTCCCCTGTTGCAAGTGTGTTGGAAACTTGATAAAATGCTAACTCAAACCTCACCCAAGACACCAAATATTTAAATGATGCAATACGCCACAGAATGCTCGATGCGCATGTGCAGAAATCCCGAGCAACTAAGTCCATCAGGGTGGTGACAGCAGCCGAACGTTTCTGGTGCGTGCCAGAGTAGGATTGTAACATGTAAATGGCTCAAGGTTTCTGAAAGAAGCCAAAAATACTTGGAAAGATATCTGAGAGAAAAGGAGTGTGCCTCTGCACAACAAAATATTTCGCTAACTTTTTGATCAACTCACCCAAAACGTTAATATCATGCAGCCCATCCTGCAAAATATTATTTGATGATGTAGGCCCATGCAAGGCCTGTGGACAGCGCATTCTACCCAACCTCTCCGATCATTCTGGTCAGTGAGAGGACTATGAACCTTACGGGACTACCTCGTGTGAACATGGCAGGCTCGGTGATTTACTTAATGGAGTTTGAAATCGGAAAGCCGATGCAGTCATTCCCAACATTCAGGTAGACTTACCAGAGGGAGACACCGTATCTGCTTTAGTTGCTCCTTAACTACGGTAAGGGGTTTTTTTTTTGTGCCCACGACCTGACCCTGGGTACCACCAACACGGATGTAAAAATTTTGAATTTGGTGGAGATGGCCCAGCCCTGTTTTTTCTATGATGTTCAGATGTGCATACACGCACAGATAACTGCCTAATTACCCTGCGCTCGCAAAGCAAAAAGTGAGGTTAAGCGATCGAAAGCGTACGTGCATACGTCGTATGTACGACGTACGTGTCTGCGTTTTGTTAAGAGCGTACTTCGAAAACTGTTCAGCGGAAGAAATTGAAACTTTACCACATGGTACATGACTAGTCGATAAAGAGGTCATCTTTTTGAGGTCAAATTGGCCAAAGGTCAACAAAGGCCAGATTTCAAAAATTGTCAATTTTTATCTGATCGACTTGAAAGTTGAAGATGATTTGTATATCAGGTCACTGAATTCAACCACCAATTATTTTTGAGGCCAACATAGGCCAAAAGGTCAACAACATAGGGTGAAATTTCTAAAATTGTCAATTTTCATCCAATTGACTTGAAATTTGAACAGGATATTCATATCACCTCACTGAATTCAACCTCCAATTATTTAATTTTTGAGGTCAACATCGGCCAAAAGGTCAACAAAGACCACATTTCTGAAATCAACAATTTTCATCCAATTGACTTAAAATTTGAAAAGGATTTTCATATCAGCTCTTGAAGACAAAGTTGCACCAACTCGCACCAAGTCATTCTCAAGACTGCACAGGGTAAGTATTGTATGAATACCATCTAGTTTAATATCGTATGATGATATTTACTATCAATATTGTTTGAGTAGTCGGAGCTATATGGGCTGTGAGGGCAGTTGTAAATATATATTTATTGCTTGGTTCCGGTGTCACAAGATAAATTACACAAGATTTTTGCATCTATTGATAAAAGGAGAAGTGTATGTATGTCGTTTGTTGTTATCTCCATTTGCGGGTTTCAGGTCCTCCCAGAGTCCTCCCAGAACCCAAAGTATCCACGTCCTCTTCGGTAAGGGATCACGGTTCATGGACCAAACTGTTCAACTTTTTCAGAGTTTTGTTCAAAGGGCTCTCTTTTCAGGATCGTCACCGAACTCCAGAATGCCTCCAGTTATAGTTCATTTGTGGTAATATTCCCGGGGATGGTTTGAAAAAATATCACTGAGGTTCTTCTTAATCATTCGTGTTGCTCCAATTGTGTGTGTGTGTGAGTGAGAGAGAGTGAGAGAGAGTGAGAGAGAGTGAGAGAGAGTGAGAGTGAGAGAGAGAGAGAGAGAGAGAGAGAGTGAGAGTGAGAGTGAGAGTGAGAGTGAGAGTGAGAGTGAGAGTGAGAGAGAGAGAGAGAGAGAGAATGTGTGAGAGAGAGACAGAGACAGAGACAGATGGAAAGGGAGGGAAAGGGAGGGGGAGAGAGAAGAGAGAGAAGAGAGAGAAGAGAGAGAATAGAGAGAAGAGAGAAGAGAGAGAAGAGAGAGAAGAGAGAGAAGAGAGAGAAGAGAGAGAAGAGAGAGGAGAGAGAGAAGAGAGAGAAGAGAGAGAGGGGAGAGAAGAGAGAGAAGAGAGAGAAGAGAGAGAAGGGAGAGAAGGGAGAGAAGGGAGAGAAGGGAGAGAAGAGAGAGAAGGGAGAGAAGGGAGAGAGGGGAGAGAAGGGAGAGAAGGGAGAGAGGGGAGAGAGGGGAGAGAAGGGAGAGAATGGAGAGAGGGGAGAGAGGGGAGAGAAGGGAGAAAAGGGAGAGAAGGGAGTGAAGGGAGAGAGGGGAGAGAAGGGAGAGAGGAGAGAGAGGGAGAGAGGAGAGAGAGGGAGAGAGGAGAGAGAGAGAGAGAGACCAGTAGCTTGTATTATTTATTATAGGAAATAGTATGAACCCAACACATCTCATATTTTTGGGTATTTCCTCTCTTTCAATTTTCATCCAGGAGCAGAACAATAATTATGGTTAACCATTTTGACATTTCCACTCGATTTAGGTCAAATGCTGAAAATTACTTTTGAAAGATGATTTGAATGACAGTTTCACGCTTGTAATGGTGGGTTAAAATTGTCTTGCAGAACTGAGTCACTAAAACCACACACAGGGCATGTGCAAACGGCTTCATTAGCAAGAATACGTCATTTCGAAAGTCGCATATTGTAAAATCAATTTGACAATTAAATATGATCTACAAAATAAGAACATTACAAAATAACAGGAAATCAGACCTGGTCAGAGTCGAGCAGGCAGTAATTGACCCTCAATTGGACCAGTTGCACGAGCAGGTTCAACACCTGCCTTTGTAGCGCAACCGACGTCGTCACCGTGTACTGCTTTAGAGCCTTGATCACCAGTGGCTCAAAGAGTCGAATGTAGCTGTGGATTGTGGCCTGGTTCATAAGTGAGCACCAGCAAGGAAAAATTAATGGCAGGATTGAAGGATAAGGGTTATTAAAATTGAACAGATGATCGTTAAATGTGAAAATAAAGATCAAAATAAAATAAACACAAAAAATGACTAACATATGGAAATTGTTCAACTTGAGAAAAATTGAGCACAAGCAATTAGATAACAGCCACATCACGATGACATGTTTGGGGAAAACATGTCAAAGAAAAAAAGCATGAGCAAACATATCAAATCGCTTTCAGTAAAAATAAATTCTCATACACAATAATTCACAAAGAATGGAGTGAATCCTCTGTTAGTCGTCTAATACCTTCGTACGTTTTCAAGCAAAACCAAGAATATGCAGCAATCCTGTAAATTCAAAACGAGTTTATCATGTGAATTAAAGCGGCACCTACAAGGTGTATTCACATAACACAAACACAAAAATGTGCACACGGAATTGCACGCACAAAACCCATAAACTGGACACGAGGAAGATCCACCAGACAACTGGGTATTCCCTCCATATATAGAGCTTTTTTTTGTGTACAAGATCGAGGCTCATGTAAGAGCCAACATTAATCACATAAAAACAAACGGACACATAAACATAAGTTAAAGGGAGCGGGAGACAAGATGGGGACAGAGAGGGAAGCACACAAGTACAACAGCAGAGAACAGGGACATCAGGAGATCTGTGGGAGGGAGAGGGCTAGGGGGGGAGGGGGAATGAGAAGTGGGGGGGGGGGGGGGGGGTGGGAGAGGTGGAAAACACATGGACACTGCCAGGACTTCCAGTAAAGATGTCGGTATTTCAAGAAAGTGGATCTGGGGTGAATTAGCGGGGGTAGAAAAGATCAAGGTTTTGGATGCCAGAAGATAAGACATGGTGGTGAACAGCTGTTTTAAAGACCTGGAGGGACGAGTGGGATTGAAGAGAGTGGGGGAGTTTGTTCCAGAGGCAGGAGAAAAGAGGATTGAAAGAGTGAAGGTGAGCACAGAGTCTTGAATTTGGCAGTTTCACCATAAAAGGGTTGCTGGCAGATCTTGTGCGACCTGCAGGAATATTTGGGGGACAGAGTACAGACAGAGCTAGGGGGAGCGAGGCCGGAGAGGAGTCGGTAGAAGACAGAAAGACCACCAACCTGCCTGCGGTGAGTGAGTGAAAGGCCTTCAGAGTTAGATTCATCGCGGGAGATTCCAATGATTCTAAAAATGAAAATGGGCTGGATGATCGTTCACTTACATCGGGCCCGAATGTGCCGAGCTATCCCATCAGCGTCAACATACCATTGCAGGACATACCGTTGCAGGACATACCGTTGCAGCCTTGGGATGCAATTTATTGAAATTACCATTGCAGCTTTGGGATGTGATTTATAAAATAAAAACAAGAAAGAGCAATCAGAGATTGCAAACCCTCGTCAGGATGTATTTTCAGTGGTTTTTAAGGCTTTTGTGTTAAAACAAATATGGCGGCCGATCCAAGTGACCGATGACATCATCATTACTTTTTTTTTCTCCACTAATTTAATCCTAGATTATCCTCAAGCAATTCCATCTTGATCGGATGAAGTTTTGTACTTGTCAAATTATGACGTCATAATGGAGGCACCTCAGACATCATTAACATATTTTATTCCCCATGGAGAGCTCTTTACAATGAGCCATGTCTCAATTTTTTCTCATCAGTGCTTTCAGAGATATAGAGGTGCAAATACTTTCGGTTCTTCCAAGATGGCGGCCGAACCCCATGACCGATGACGTCATCATCATTTTATTTTTTTCTCCACCAGTTTATGCCAACATGGCGCTCAAGAATTTTCATCTTGATTGGATGAAGTTTTACACTTGTCGAATTATGACGTCATAATGGAGAAACCTATGACATCATCATTAACATATTTTATTCCCCATGGAGAGTTCTTTACAATGAGCCATGTCTCAATTTTCTCAATTCAGCGCTTTCGGAGATATAGAGGTGCAAAGTTTTCGGTTTTTCCAAGATGGCGGCCGAACCACGTGACATATGACGTCATAATTATCATTAAAAAATTATACAGGTGGAATTGCACCTATGGTGAAAATTTCCTGCCAATCGGACCAACAGTTGCAGAGAAAATCATATTTATTCTGTGCGGACAAACAGACAGACAGACAAACAGACAAACAAACAGACTCAAATGCAATACCCTCTCCTCAGGCGAGGGTAATAAAAAGAAAACAAGAAAAAGAGCAAGCAGAGATTGCAAACCCTCGCCAGGATGTATTTTCAGTGGTTTTTTTAAGGCTTTTGTGTTAAAAACAAATATGGCGGCTGAACCATGTGACCGATGACGTCATCATTCCATTTTTCTAAACTAATTTATTCCTACATTATGCTCAATAAATTTAATCTTGATCGGATGAAGTTTTACACTTGTCTAATTATGACGTCATAATGGAGGCACCTATGACATCATCATTAACATATTTTATTCCCCATGGAGAGTTCTTCACAATGAGCCATGTCTCAATTTTTTTCTATTCAGCACTTTCAGAGATCGAGGTGCAAAGTTTTTCGGTTTTTCCAAGATGGCGGCCGAACCACGTGACCTATGACGTCATAATTATCATAAAAAAATTATACCGTTGGAGTTGCATCTATGGTGAAAACTTCCTGTCAATCGGACCAACGGTTGCAGAGAAAATAATATTTATTATGTGCAGGCAGACAGAGACAGACAGAGACAGACAGACAAACGGACTCAAATGCAATACCCTCTCCTCTGGCGAGGGTAACTAGAACGGCACTCGGCATACCTACGCCAGGCTTAACAGTTTACGTTTTGTATCCCACTGATAGGCCGGATGTGGATCCGCACCTGAACAAAAATCTAATTGGCTTGTTATTGTCACTACACCAACTATTCCACCAAGTTTCATCCGAATCTGTCCATAACTTTTTGAAATATCGCGCTATATATAGTTTTGGCAACACTTTTCTCGTGCATCTCGTGCCACGACGCTTTTCCTTCATGAGAATGATAGAAAAATAGTTAAGAGCATACTTTGGCACTTTCGAAACGATGCAAAAAGAGCACGAACTTAGCGTCTCAACAACCGTCAGGCCAACAATCCGGAAAAGCACATCGGTCAATTTAGCGGAACAGCGGGGCGAACCAAAGCTCTGGACTCCCCATTACTTAAAGAAAAAGGATGAAAAAATGTAAAAGAAAAAAAAGTAAAAACAAACAAACATGAAAACACCACTTTATGGTTTGTCATGTCTGCTGGACTTGATCGATCGACACGTTTTCACAAACATGGGTCCTTACCTTCCAGCTGCGACATGGACCGAAGTCATGCTTGGCTACCAAGACATTTCAGAAAAGAAGAGAAAAAGGATTTTTAAAAAAAACCAAAAAAACAAGGAATGAACAACAAATGCCGAAGCTCTGAGGCAAAAGTGAAACCAAAATTCGATTTCATTATTTGTTTCAGAACCAGGTGCCAAGATAACTTGACGCTCGCACAACTTTGTCTCCTAATAGAAACCAGATCATGACACGAACGCTGGAAGCCGAAGGTTAAAGACGCGGCAGCAAGCTCTTAGGGGCTACGCTCAGGGCTGTGTTGAGTCTGCAAAATCCTAACCATCGCACAAGTTGACAAGACTTGCGAGATAAACTTTATATAGCAAAGCTGCATGTCATTGTGTAAACAAAATAATCCGTGAGGGCCATCTCAGAGATCAACACTCCCGAATTCTACAAAATACAAAATACATTTTCAATGCTTTCCAATGCCGCACGATGCTGCATCTCTTCTATTCGTGTCCTTGCACTTGTATAGCCAGTCTATGATGCTGCAATGGTGTGAAACTGAAGAATCCAGAAAAATAATACCATTTGTCAGTCCGTTCATCCCACTATGTGGAGGACAAAGCGCTGGTGCTGCTGAAACCGTTCCATGGCAAGGATTACACTGGGTGGGTTTGCCATTGGCTTCCGAGCAGTCCATAGTGCAGGAATTTGGAATTTGTCCAGGAAGCTGTTAATTACTTGCCTGCCCTTCCTGAAAGACACTGGAATCTCTAACAATGAGCAACTAATGCTAACAGACAGGACACAGGACACCAAGCTTAACGGCCACCTGAGGGACGGCGCACTTCGTGATGAAAAATCCGACCTGCGAAGGACCAATCTGCCAGTTTATCGTCAGGGAGACAAATGAACCCAGAAGAGACGGCTCAGAAGGAAGTGCTATAGCTCTGCATCGTTCTGGCATGAAGATCATCATTAAATAATAATAAACAATAACAATAATACCACAAATCATTGCTGCTATTGAAGTAGCAAACAACGATCAACAAAGACCCACAATTCTCGGCAGTGGCAGAATCATCCGCATAGGCCTCAACATATGAGGTGACTTACATTAACAAATTGGTATCTTAGGGGTGGCGAATGTCCTTTATGCTATCCCAATTAGGCAGCAACACTACCCACAAAACGGCAAATACGCAATGATCGTATAACTCATAAAATCAATAATAATAAGAGGAAAAATGTGGAGCCTCAAAGTGGATCCTTCGCTTATATTCTCTTCTTCTTTTTTTTTTCTTTCATGTGCAACACAAGGTAGAGTCATAGCATCATGTGCTGGAGAAATGGGGGGAGCGGCGACAGCAGTGCAATTGATGCAATGCCCCTTATAGGTTGGAGCACGAATTTGGAATTTGTTCATGGTGCCGGTGAGAGCTCAACTACTTTTTGCAATGAACACAGTGGGATCTGCAATGTCCACCATCCAGTGCTGGCAAAGAAAACGCCCAGATGGACGGGCACACACATTGATGAATCGCCCTGCCTGCGAAACATCAGGGTGACCGTTTATATCCTGGTCGGGATTCAAACCCAGGCTAGAGATCTCACAGGGGATATCGCATACCTCTAGGTCGAGGCCATCCTGCCAGCCCCTTGCTGACATTATAAGTTTCAACATAGAGAAGACGACGTTCTCAGTGTGGACACCTTTTGACTCGTTTCAAAATACTTCAGCTCTGACCTAGAAATGACAATTCCAGGTTGAGTCAAAAGGCGATAGCTTTTTCATCAGGCGATGATAATTTAGAAAGGAAGGCTTCTGTTCCGACAGAACAAAGCAAGCACTCGGTACGTTGGTAAGAGCGAGTAAATGAAATGCAAATCGAAATTATTTACAGTTGTCAAGCATCATTTGGTGTGGGAGTCATTTGTGTCTCATAAGTGTGATGTGTTTACCTTCTCTACACCCACCTTCCCCCATCTCCCCTCCACCATTGATTCCTAAGTGCCACTGCGACTTGTAGAAAGTGCTTGGATTTCTGCTTTTCACTTGTTCTGTCTGTACATATTACTTCCCCCCTCGCTGCATCACAATTCCTTCCGTCACATACATTTTGTGCGATAATCCGACACCTGGTCTTGGCACCTACATAGTCCGTTGTGTACCCGCTCGGCAAGCCAATCATCTTTGCATCTGACCTCTTCATTCTCCTCTTCAGAGCTCCCAATTATCGCTTCCCTCCTTTTCCACCTATGCAACTAAACTATTCACTTCATTTTATCCCTGCTCAGGGAAGAAGGAAAAAAAACTCCCCCACCTCCATTCCATCGTTTCTGCTCCATCTCCGACTGGAATTCATACTTCGCGCAGCACTCCGGATACGTCTCTGCAGCACAATCTTTCTTTGCTCTCGTGTATCCTCATATCCTCAGAATTCTCACATGATCTGCTTGCTCCAATCTCAATAAATCAAAGATAGCAGCTCAATGACAACTGTGCAGATATGGCTTCCTAGAGCTGAAAGAGATAAATAATGCAACACTGATCAAGAGCAGTGGTGCTCGGAAGCAGAGTATGGACTGCGAAAATCCTTGCCGATACTACATAAATGTGGTTTATAACAAGTGCATCCATCAGGCTATCTGCCTCGACGTTGGAAGCCGATGCAAGCATCCACTCCTCTCTCTCTCTCACTCTCTATGCTTTCTTCCACACCACCCAATACTCCCCAATTCAGTGCCTTCTTCCCACACTTGTGTATTTGCCTTGTCTTCTCCCATGCCAATGCACCATCCAATCATCACAATTACCCTCAAGTACCAAAAATATGTGCTCCAACCAAATCAACCTGTCCATTTAGGTGGATGCAACATATCGAGCATGCCCCACTGAAACATTTCTCTCTTCGAATACTCCCAGATCACTCATTTCACTCCCTTACTTATTCCCTTTTCCACTTCACTGAACATAACTGTTTAAGTGATACATATGCTCCTCTAGCCAAAAATAGGCAGCTAATCTCCCCAGAGATTCTCAAGAGTGTATTGCATGCTGTAAGGAGTTAAAGATCACCAATTAATGATTTGACACTGAAGATGATGCTAATGGCATCTGCCTCTTGAGGCCAGCTATGAAATTTGGTCTGCCAAGGACAGACGATGATTGATGGTGAGGCAAGAAACTCTCGTGCCTGGACCACTATAAAGTGGGAGAACCTGTCAGCCAGGTGAGAAGTTGACCATGGATGCAAGATTGTGAAACGTACACATGATTGTGTTACATATGAAGGAGAGAAAGTAACGAAGGTGGGGGTCATTGTGAGAGAAAAAGGTCACTTCAAAGGAAGATGGTCACTGCGAGAGAAAATGCAAGTTATAGGAAAAGGAAAGAGCCAATAAGACGCCTCTCGACAAGAGCAAAGCTCATGGGAAGAGCAATGTTCCACCGATAGTGGGGTAATGTGGCAACACTTTGGTACAGTGAGCAAGGAAATGAACAGAAAGGATGAGAGAGAGAGGGAAAGGGAGGAAACACTGAAATCAGCAAGTCAGAGGGTTGGGTTAGGAAGGGTTAATCGTGGGTCAGGATAGGGTAATAAATACCGTGCATCAGGGGATAGGGGATGACATGAGGTGGGATCACACTTGGGAAAGAGTCAGGAGCAAAATAAAGGGTATGCCTATCTTTTGATAATAAAAGGCAATTCCATGTGTGTGTCAGTGTGTGTCTGCATCAGTGTGTGTCTGCGTCAGTGTGTGTCTGCGTCAGTGTGTGTCTGTGTCAGTGTGTGTCTGTGTCAGTGTGTGTCTGTGTCAGTGTGTGTCTGCGCGCATCCGTGTGCGCGCGTCCGTGTGCGAGCGTCCATGTGCGAGCGTCCGTGTGCGAGCGTCCGTGTGCGAGCGTCCATGTGCGAGCGTCCGTGTGCGAGCGTCCGTGTGCGAGCGTCCGTGTGTGCGCGTGTCTGTGTGTGCGCGTCTGTGTGTGGGTCAGTGTGTGTGCATCAGTTTGTGTCAGTGTGTGTGTGTGTGTGTGTCAGTGTGTGTGTGTGTGTGTGTGTGTGTGTGTGTGTGTGTGTGTGTGTGTGTGTGTGTGTGTGTGTGCGTGTGTGCGTCTCCTCCATAACTCCAAAGCCATGAAACCTAGCGGCCCCAAACTTTGCATGCATACGCATCAAACTCCAAGGGAAAGCTTGAATGAAAACTGGGTTTGCTGTGTTTGAACACCCCTTTCGAAGATAGCTTAGTGGATGCTCATCACAACAAAATATGCCTTACAAAAATGGTGGTGCCCTATCTTAGTCAGCCTCTGTCACAGCGCTTGGTTCTTCAGCCATAATTTTGTTTCAGCCTATTCAAACGTGCCTTGCCTTAGAACCATGATGACCTCTCACAGACTAATTAAAGCATATATTCGAAATCTGGATTCGGATTTGATGATCGCATCCTGTAGACTAAATAAGTATTGAAATCTGGAGTGAAATCAGAAAAAATTAAGAAATTAGTGATTCTTATAATTAAGTGAATTTATGCAAACAAGGCTGTCATCCCTTCTTCGGTACTGTCATCTTAATTCACACCTCCATAGGATAGGGCGTCACCTTACTTGGCTCTGCGATACTTGTGATTAATGTTTGAAGTCTACTTCAAAATAACTGTCGTTTTGTCAGTGTTTTGTATAAATACTGCATGCCGTCGAGATGTTGAGAGATGGGTCCCTCCTTCTGCACTGTCATCTTTATTCATACCTCCATAGGATAGGATGTAACTCAAATGGGATCTGCAATACTTGCGCACAGCAGCACACTTCAGCAATATATATGGTGAGACGATATTTTGGATGATTTTCCAAGTTACAAAATGCTTCAACTTTATTCCCATTTGTCATAATTCCATTGTCGTGAAAAAAGTATTAGCGCTTCTTCTTCTTTTTAATAGCATGATAGCATGACTGGTTGAGAAGAGTGATGGAAATGAATGTAGAAGGAAGTAGAGGACGGCGAAAACCGAGAAAGACTTGGCTAAAGGTGGTGGAAGAAGAAGTGCAGAAAATAGGGCAAAATGAAGAAGATTGTCATGGGCCCGCAAGGCTAATCCCTGTTCTAGCAGGGAAAATGGCATTAAAATGCCTGTTGTTGTTGTTGTTGTGATGGAGAGAATCAGCTACGAATGAGATTGGCAACACATAAACAACGATAATTTTATTACTCCCTGCGTTTTTGGCAAAGTATACCACCCAGATCTTCTTCAAACTCAGCGAGAAACTTTTTCTTCAAACTCCGAAAACATTACGGAGAGACGCAGCTTCTGATAATTCTTCTTCTTCTTCAAAGCAGACGGATAACCTCAGCTACTAATGAGATTGGCAAAACATAAATGATTCTTTTATTATTCCCTGCGTTTTTGGCAAAATACACCGCCCAAATCTTCTTCAAACTCAGTGAGAAACTTTTTCCTCAAACTCGGAAAACATTATTGAGAAACTCAGCTTCTGATCATTCTTCTTCTTCAAAACATCGAAGCGACTGTGTTGCCCGCAACGCCGGATACCTTTGCTGGTAAAGAATAAAGTACATTTGTTGTTGAGTTGTCACTTCAATATGCAACTATATACTGTTATGACCATTTCCCCCCATTTTCCAGGGGGTTGGTCGAATGATGACATGGCTCCATTATTACGAATCTATTCATTGCATCAATTTTGTGCAAACCCAAACAAGACGTCACAACGATCTCATGATGAAACTGGACAACATAAACACAGGTAGAGCGATTCATCAATGTGGGTGCCGCCACTCGGATGGACATTAAGGAGGCGTCCCATCTGCCAGCATTTGTTGGTACACGTTAAAGATCCCACGGTGTCCTTAGAAAAGAGTAAGCGAGCTATCTCTGGCACTATGAACAAATTACAAATTGCTGCCCCAACCATAGTAGAACGCCAGGCCTGGCCATGTTGTTCATGAAATACTTGGGCAAGCCTTCCCCAGCCAACCCCACAATAATGTGGGGATACTTGAAATGATGAAATACTTGGGCAATGTGGGGCCGTTAAAGAAAACCAAGAAGATTATAACAGACACCGCTGAATACCACCACCTCGGTTGTGGTCAAAGAGGTTGTATTTTTCGGCCATTGCTTACAAGGAGAGCGGGGAAATGTGAGAAACAACTACCCATGACTGTCACACACACAAGGTTTAAAGGACATAAAAAGAGAAGAAGTTCCATTTGCATGATCCGTTATGATAAAATAGGTTAACCGACAAAGGTCAATCAGGCTGTAAGGTGGAGCTGATGAGAGCAAATCGAAAATAATTTTCAAGCGGGTAAATTTGCCTCAAATAAGTCCGTTACACTCGTCTCGGGATGTTAATAAGTGGCGTCTGGTTGTCGATAAGCCAAGAAACTGCATTTACAAAAAGCCGTCACCACAAAACCTGCTCGCGGGTGACAGCTGCCGTTACCAGGCCGATGCAGGGTACAGGGCGGCGGCGTCTACTACCACATCAGAATAAAACATTTCATTGGCAGAACAAATGCTTCAGGATATTTTGAACATAGCCAAGGTCATAAGAGGCAATGACGGTTGTTCTGCCACATCCCTCGGCATCCTGGAAATCGGATGCTTTCCAAGATGTGCCTTCAAAATGGATGGTTTGTTTTTCTTCACTTCCCGTGAAGGTTATAGGACCATTTATATTGCATAGATTTTCCTCGTTTTTGTCGCACCATTCGCTCCGGTCAAATAAATCGACCTGAGAAACCGACGGCGCCGATGGGAGATTTCGCTCATCGAACGATTATCTTAATCCAACACGATGGACCATCTATGTCCGCTACCATCCGGCTTTGACGTACATACCAGCTATACTTAATTTACACTGTCGGTTTTGACACGTTAAGCTTGGTGGACAATTAAAAACGCGTGTGGATAAATATATAAACATGGATCTGTGAGGCTTGATATTAAAAATGGATCATAAACATGCACTCAGGACAATGTCCCTGAAAAATGTGTGCCCATTTCGACATCAGAAAACAAGGTCAATGCCACACAAGGCAAAATTGTTCTCTTGATTAGGAAAAGGAGGACAATAAACGGTACAATTAGGAGGAATCAAAACACCTGCCAAACCACGTTTATAAAGCTTCCGTCTGGATCAAATTGTTGGAGAAGATCAAAGTCGGAAATTAGCACAAACAGAAAAAGAATATGATTGAAATACAGTTTGCCGCTGCCCACAGCATGCCAATTAATTGCTCATTGGCACGAATGAGAATGTCAGGCCGAGTGCTTCTCAAGGTGAGATCATTTTGGCAGTGCAAGGTGTGAGGGGCTGGTACGATGGCCTATAGGTATGCACACTTATCTCCAAGTTGTCTAGCCTGTGTTTGAACCCAGACCAGGCTATAAACTGTTATCCCGGTGTTTCACATGCAGGATGATTGGACAATGTGCGTGCCCGTCCCTCAGATGGACGTGAAACTGGGCAACGTCTTCCGGCATCAGTTGGTAGACGTTTAAGACCACACGGTGCCCTTCACGTAGAGTAGGCGAGCTGGTGCGTGCACCTTAAAGAAATTACTCATTCCTGCCCTGACTTCCCGTGTCGGATTGGCAACCCAACCAGGACTGTACCAACTGCTTTGGCAGCACTGACGCTCAGCGTGGGGCATGGCACACGATGATCAAGATGAATGTTGAGAGGGCGGGAGGAGGAGAAGTGCACGAGATCAATCTTCACAGCAAATACGTTTTAAGTCATTGCTAAAATTGGACGAAAGGCAATGCACAAAGCAATGCTCTAAGTCAATCATCAGATATGTTCAGAATGCACACAAAATACACAAACCTTATCGGCTTTTTGCTTCATTACTGACACAGCACTGGCCTTCGCAGGTAATGACTTCTTCTTCAGCACTTCAAACCACCTTGAATAAACGGCACAGATCAGCAAAATAAGTTACAGCAGGAAGCAAACTCCGTCTCATTTACCTGCTCATTTTAAGTGCCAGTGACAAAGAGAAGAGACAGGTAAAGAACAAGAAAGTAAATTGAAGAATGTCAAGCAAAGTCAAAAGTAAATCAACAAAAGTAAAGAAAAGTAAATCAACAAAGGAAACAAAATAGTAAGTAGAAACATCCTATTACAAGCACTAAATCAGGGCCAAGGTATGCCTGGACTCAATTCTCAAAGCATCAGGGTGCTCAAGACGAGTCGTGATCATTTTCAACCCTGCGCGGGTCATTACTCCATCAGGTTGTTACAGGCAGGGTAGAATTGAAAACAAACGTGAAACTCTTCTCCGAGTGATCCTGTTAACCCTATGAAGTATTAAGATGGATGGAAAGTGCAGACATTTCTTGCTGTTTAATTATGCACCAAACTCCAAACCTTGGGTGGACATTTTATAAACACCGACCTATTGGAACAATATAATTTCCCTTCCAAGCAACTTCAATGCAGGAGGAGCCGTTAGGCCCATCAAAGCCTGTGCCATTGTGCCATGATTGCCAACATGGGGTTGTTCGATTTGCTGGACCGTGCATGGCTCCATCGTTTTAATTTGTCATAACATGGGGTCCGTGCTCCATCGTTTTAATTGGTCATAACATGGGGTCCGTGCTCCATCGTTGTAATTGCTGAGCATAAAGCAAAGAAGCAGAACGTACCATTTTGGACATGTCTGATTCGACACAGCCAGGGTTCAGACCGACCACCGTATTCCCAGACTCAGAGAGGACCCTCTAATCATCAGTAAATCATTTGATTTCCATTAAGAGTTTGGATTTGGGTCACCAGAATGCTGCAGCCATCAAGGCAACTGGAAGATTTAACAGGGAATACATTTCCCACAAGAAAAAGAACAAACAAAGATTGTAAACCCTCTCCAGGGTGTATCTTCAGTGGTTTTTAAGGCTTTTGTGTTAAATCAAATATGGCGGCCGAACCACGTGACCGATGACGTTATCATTATTTTTTTCTAAACTCATTTATTCCTAAATTATGCTCAAGAAATTTCATCTTAATCGGATGAAGTTTTGTACTTGTCGAATTATGACGTCATAATGGAGGACCTTAGACATCATCATTAACACATTTTATTCCCCATGGAGAGTTCTTTACAATGAGCCACGTCTCAATTTTTTCTATTCAGCATTTTCGGAGATAGAGGTACAAAGTTTTTCGGTTTTTTCCAAGATGGCGGCCGAACCACGTGAGTGATGACGTCATAATTAAAATTTTAAAATTCTAAAGGTGGAGTTGCACCTATGGTGAAAATTTCCTGTCAATCGGAACAACGGTTGCAGAGAAAATCGTATTTATTCTGTGCGGACAGACAGACAGACAAACAAACAGACAAACAAACGGACTCAAATGCAATACACTCTCCTCTGGCGAGGGTAACTAGAACGGTACTCGGAAGAGAGAATAAATACCTCCACCTCCACCAGGCTGAACAGTTTACGTTTTGTATCCCACTAATATCCCACTATCCCACTAATGGTTTTTTTTTTGTTTGTTTTTTTTTTTTTTTTTTTTTTTTTTTTTTTTTTTTTTTTTTTTTTTTTTTTTTTTTTATCCCACTAATAGGCCAGATCTAGATTCGGGCCCGAACCAAAATCAAATCGCTTGTTCGAGTCGCCGAACCAACCCCATCCGCCTAGTTGTGTCATAACTCATAAACAACCTTTTGAAATGTCGTGCAATATATCGTTTCTGGTCCCATCACCCAATATTGAAGAATCATTTTAAAAATAAATTCTCACATACGGATTTGGATCTTCAACAAAATCGAATCGATTCGTCCTTGTCACACGCCCTACCTGTCCACCAAGTTTCGTCCGAATCTGGTCATAATCTTTTGAGATATCGTGCTATATATTGGTTTTAGCTCGATCTTTCAATGGTGAAGAATAACTTTAGAATTTAAAAAAATTTCGAACATGGATCAGCAATCGAATCTTCACAAAAATTGAATCAGTTCTTCTTTGTCACACACCCAACGTGTTCACCATGTTTCGTCTGAATCCATCAATAACTTGAGATATCTTGCGATATATCGTGTTTTGCCCCATCACTGAATCGTGAAGAATCACAAAAAATTCTCAGATACAGATCTGAATCCAGATTCGGATAGTTACCAAAATCTAATCATTTCGTTTTGTGCCACATAGCCAACCTCTCCACCAAATTTCGTCTCAACCAATTAACAACTTTTTGAGATATCCTGTTCACAACCAACCAAACAAACAGACAAATAGACAGACAGGGCCAAGTACATAACCTCCTTCCACCTTTGGTGGTCGAGGTAATTAGGGAAAGAGGACTTATCACAGGGGCATTTTACAGGGCCAAGGACATTTTACCCCATGGACGCAAAACCGCAGACCCCGTCCATGTCTTGTATTTTTCTCCAGACTGCACAGGGTAAGGCATTCTATGAACTCCCCAGTTTATATATTTTATATATATGCACGCACGCACGCACGCACACACACACACACACACACACGGCCAAAAATATTGGAACCCTTGCACCTTTTTCAAATTACTCAAATAAATAATCTAAAAATGACGAACTTGACAAAAGTATTTGGTTTCCACAATTCTTTATTTCACTGTGAATATTACAGAACCTTTGTTTTTGATTCAGAACTTAATATACTCAAAGGCAAAAGTTATTGTGACACACAAACAACAAACAGAATCAGTGTTAAACTTTTACTGCCGCGAATGAAATGTTATTACATGGAAAGACAAATGTTTCAAGGTATGGTAACGATCAACAGTCCATAAGAACAGTGCACCTGGCATATGCAAATGAGCCACAACACAAGAGGGGGTTCACAAGCAAGTTCACACAGTCAGTAGCGAGTGTGTCCACCTTGTGCATTGATGCAGGCCTGGCACCTTCGCCTCATTGAGGCCACTAAACGTCGATGAAAGTCCTTGGGAAGATCATTCCATATCCGAGGAAGGATTTGGTGGAGTTCCTGCAGCGTTTTTGGAGGATTCGGATGACGTCGTAAACGTCGCTCCATTTCATCCCAGACGTGTTCAATGGGTGACAAATCAGGGGATCTTGCAGGCCAGGGTAACACATTAACATTGTTCTTATTAAGATACTGCTGTACAACTCGAGCAACGTGTGGTCTGGCATTATCGTGTTGAAACGTCACTCTAGGGCCGTTCTGTTGCAAAAACGGTAAAGCGGCCATTTGCAAAATCTCGTCTCGGTACCTCACAGCATTCAAGTTCCCCTCAATCACAATCATTGGCGTTCTTGCTGCAGCTGTTATCCCACCCCAGATCATAACGCCCCCACCTCCAAAACGATCCCCTTCCAGAACACATGGCCTGATGTAACATTCACCTGTGCACCTGTAGACACGTGTCCTACCGTCAGCTCGGTGAAGCTCTGCCAAATGGTGTTTCCATGGACGTTGAATCGACAAGCAACATCACGCTGCGAGGTACCAGACTGAAGCATACCGATAGCTCTCCATCTGTCATTTTCCCCGAGGCGTGGCATGTCGAACTTGTTCCAGAACAATGAATAGAGGTGTTTTTCTGACTTCTGCACTTCTTAAGACTGCATTGAGTGGAAATGATAAGCGTCTGGTTGTCTGGCCTTTTAAAGTGAACATTGCTGGCCATTTTTCTCGAATATGTCATGCTTCTTGCAAATTTCGTGCAATTCGAACAACAACTGCTTGGTTGCGTTTCTTCGACCATTTTAACACACTCTTTCTCTGGTTCAAATCCAAAAATTCATTCACAAGATTACCAATGAAAAAATTCCATGTCACAATAACTTTTGCCTCTGAGTATATATACTTTTAAATCAGAAAATAAAAAGAAACATCATTGACAAAATTATTGACACCCAAGACTTGATATTTGGTAGCACACACAGCCTTTGGACAAAATAACTGCAGTCAAGCACTTCCTATAGCCATGAATGAGCTTCCTACACCTCTCTTGGAAGTTTGGCCCACTCTTCTTGTGCAAATTGCCCCAGTTATCCCAGGTTTGAAGGATGCCTTCTCCGAACTGCTGTTTTCAGATCTCCCCACAGGTGTTCAATGGGATTTAGAGCTAAATTCATTGCAGTCCACTTCACAACAGTCCAGGGTTTTGTCATGAACCATTCCTGGGTGTTTTTTGACGTGTTTTTGGGTCATTTTCCTGCTGCAAGACCCTTTGACGGAGACCCAGCGTTCTGACACTGGGTTGAACATTGCACTCCAAAATGCCTCGGCAATCTCCTGATTTCATGGTGCTATGCACACATTCAAGGCACCCAGTGCCAGCACAGCAATCCCAAAATATCACTGAACCTCCTCCATGTTTGACTGTAGGGAAAGTGTTCTTTTCCTTGAAGGCTTCATTTTGTTTTCTGTAAACATAGAGATGATGTGCTTTGCAAAAAAGCATAAATTTGGTCTCATCTGTCCACAGGACATTCTCCCAGAAGGATTTTGGCTTGTTCCGATGTGTTTTGGAAAACTCCAGTCAGGCTTTCTTATATCTCTCACTCTTAGCAGTGGGGTCCCCCTGGGTCTCCTACCATAGAACCTCCTTTCATTGAGTTGGCGACAGATGGTGCGAGTTGAAATTGTCGTACCTCGTGTCTGAAGGTCAGCTTGAATCTGTTTGGTTGTTGATCGAGGTGCTTTCTCCACCATTCAATCAATCCTTCGCTGCAATCTTCGATTAAGTTTCTCTTGCTGCCATGTCCAGGGAGGTTGGCTACAGTGCCATGGGCCTTAAACCTCCTGATAACATTGTGTACGGTGGACACGAGAACATAAAGGTCTCTGGAGATGGACTGGCAGCCTTGAAATTGTCCATGCTTGGCTACAATCTTGTATCTGACTGCCTCAGACAATTCTCTGGTTTTCTTTCTTTTCTCCATGCTCATTGCAGTACACACAGTGACACAAAACAGCAGAATGACTCCTTTTCTCTTCTCAAACTGGTTGAATGAGTGATTTATATATTGCAGGCACCTGCAACTCACCACAGGTGAGTTCATTTCCAAAGTAAAGGAGAATCACCTGCTTGAAATCCAATTATCTCAAACAACTTCTAAAAGGTGCCAATAATAGTCTGCACCATTTTAGGATTTCTGTGTGGAATAAGCTAAGATGTAGTGATTTTTTCAGCTTTTTTTGTTTTGTTCCATGCAAACCAAAGAAATACTTTTGTGGATACCAAAACATTTTTTAATTTCAACAATTTTCTGGAAGAAATGGTACATTATTTGAAAAAAGTGCATGGGTGCCAATATTTTTGGCCACGACTGTATATACACACATATATATATATATATAGAGTGGCCAGACGGAAGCCTCTCCTCAGTAAAAGACACATGAAAGCTCACAGAATCTTGTTTCTCACAGTCTGAGAGTCCTTTAGGTGCCCCTCCCTCACCTCAAACGACTAACCAGCTGACTCCGCACGTGAAAAAACTGAATTCCTCAACTCTGTGTTTGCCTCAAAATCTTGTGTCCCAAACCCATCTCTCTGTACCCAACTTACCAAGTTGCACCCAGCTGCTCCTTGACTCTGTGTCCTTCTCTCCTGAAGTTTCTGGAGTGGAGAAGTGGAGAAGCTTCTGTCAAACCTCAAATCTGATTCTGCAACTGGACCAGACGGCAACAACACACGGGTCCTAAAATCCTGCTCTGCCACCCTTTCACACCCTCTCTCTGTTCTCTTCACCCTCTCTTTTTTTCTCAGGGTCATCTGCCATCAGCTTGGAAATCAGCCAATATTACCACCTTACACAAAAATGGTGCAAAAACAGATCGTTGCAACGACAGACCAATCAGCCTGCTCCCAATTATCAGCAAAGTCATGGAATCAATCATTGCTTCGGATATCAAATCCTTCCTCTTCTCCAATGGCTTGATCTCTGATCATCAATTTGGATTCAGACCAGGTCACTCTACTCGGGACATGCTGGTTCTGCTGTCTCAACGATGATGGAGGTCCTCAATGCCAAACAGGAAATCAGAGCTGTCTCCCTTGACATCACGCCTTCGACACGGTCTGGCACCCCCACCCTGCTCACCAAACTCTCCTCCTATGGTATCCATGGAAACCTCCACCCATGGCTTGCAGACTTCCTCTCTGGTTGCAGTCAACGTGTGGCCCTGAATGGATTTCTCTCATCTCCCCTTCCTGTTCAGGCTGGAGTTCCCCAAGGCAGTGTTCTGAGCCCTGTGCTTTTTCTGTTCTTCATCAATGATCTTTCCAACTCTCTGAAAAATCCTCTCTATCTCTTTGCTGATGACTCCACTCTCTCCCGCTAAATACCTCATCTCTCATATCGGCAGGCAGCAGCCTCCTCACTCTCTGCAGACCTGGATAAAATCACAGACTGGTCAAACAGGTGGAACATGTCTTTCAGTCCTGACAAATCTCACACTCTCACTATATCTCTACGAAAAGACTGTCTGGACAACCCTCCCATCCACTTTCTCAACAATCCTCTCCAAGAAGTTCTGTCATTCAAGCTTTTGGGTCTCACAATCTGCCATGATCTTTCCTGGGAAAACCACATTTCCAAGCTGGCCTCCAAAGCCAGTCGCCGACTGGGCATCCTCCATCGTGCAACGTCCTTCCTTGGCACACCTGAGCTCCTCACCACATACAAGGCTTTCATCCGCAGCTCAATGGAATACTGCTCTCCCCTCTGGGCTGGTGCTCCTGCCTCGCACCTACCTAGCTTGGCTTCACGCTGTTGAAACCAAAGCTTTCAGAATCATTGGAATCTCCCGCAATGAAGCTGACTCTGAGGGCCTCTCACTCGCTCACCGCAGGCAGGTTGGTGGCCTTTCTGTCTTCTACAGACACCTCTCCGGCCTAGTTCCCCCAGCTCGGTCTGTGCTCTGTCCCCCATATATTCCTTCAGGTCGCACAAGATCTGCCGGCAGCCCTCTTCTGGTGAAACTGCCAAAATCAAGACTCTCTGCTCACCTTCACTCTTTCATTCCTCTTTTCAACCGCCTCAAGAACAAACTCCTCACTCTCTTCAATCCCACTCCTCCCTTCAGGTCTTTAAAACAGTTGTTCACCACCATCTCTTATCTTCCCCCATCCAAAACCTTGATATTTTCTACACCCGTTAATTCACCCCAGATCCACTTTTTTGAAATACTGATTTCTTTCCTGGAAGTCCTAGCAGTGTGCATTTGTTTTTACCTCTCCCACCCCACCCCCTTCCCCTCCCCCCAAGCCCTCTCCCTTCCACAGATCTCCCGATGTCCCTGTTCTCTACTGTTGTACTTGTGTGCTTCCTTCTCTCTCCTCATCTTGTCTCCCGCTCCCTTTATTACATGTTTTATGTGTCCGTTTATGTTCACTGTGATTAATGTTAGCTCTCACACGAGCCTCGAACTGGTATTCAAAAAATATATAGATATTAGAAGCGGTGTCCGCATACTTTTGGCCATGTAATGTATGTGTACAAGCAGATGAAGATTTTTTTTTCACAAGCAGATGTCATGTACATGTTAAATCACAATTTGAAAACAAACCTTGGATATATTCCTTGAATATATTATATATGTATATATTCCAAGGTTTGTTTTAAAATTGTGATTTAACATGTATCTGCTTTCAAAACACATCTTCTTGTAAAAAAAAATCTGCATCTGCTTGTACAACTTAATTTTTTTTTTAATCAAACGTTTGCTGGAACTGTTTTTGTCTTTCACACTGCGCTGCCACCAATCAATGGAAGGTGTCACAAATTAGATAATACTGCACATAACACACTTAACCAACTCTTGGAAAACAAAGACCGAGCAATTGTTCACATGTCAAAATAAATATCATCATGAAGTGATAAAGTGACCCCCTCACTCGAACCAGATGCAGCCCTTTAACACAACACATTGCACATTCTGCAACATCTTATCCTGTGCAAACACTTTACCATTTGAAATCACACCTTCCTGCTTGGAGATGTTACCTATCCCAGACAACATTATTCCTCTTGAACCACACAGAACTCCTCAAGGATCGCACTCTACCCCTCTTGGACCACACTTTATCCCCCAGAAATAACACTATCTCTCCGAGACGACATTTTAACCTCCCATACGATACCCCTCTCAGACCACACTGATTACATCTCTAGGACCACACCTTTCCCTTTATCACATCACATATGTAAGAGAGGGAGGGCGGGGAGAAGTAGGAATGGAGGAAATGGGCTAGGTTAATGGTAAGAGGAGGAAAATGGGTAGGCCAAGAATATGAGGAGAGGGTATAATGGGAGGGGTTTGGGGAGAGGGTACAAGGACGGCATGACAAGACAGTACGAGTAGAGAATAAGTAATACAGATGAAGAAGAAGACCCCAAATTAATCAGATGCTAGGTTAGAGGTTGGTGTCATCCTATTTGATAATATTGTCCCGTGGATGGCTCTATTAATACGGAGCACCCACGAATGACCAATTGAGCTTACTTTGAGGCGTTATTCAATGGCGGATCTCACTTTGCAAGAGCGGGGAGACGAGAGAGGAAGAAGAAGCGGCAGCTTTTACCTGTCGGTCCCGCGTGCATTCTTCAACCCGGCAATTTAATAATCTCAACGAACACGATTTTATGTACCAAAATAAACACGGCTTTATTGCCGGACCCCGAGAACAATGAACACGATGGTTACTAAACCCCTTAATGAGCGCTCCTAAACACATACTTAGAACACGGACAAATGGGGAGATAATAAAAAACGCGTCGGGTGTGTGTTTGTGCTGGCTTAGCTCTGTCTGGCTGCAGTGTCAGCGATCGTCAGGCTCCGAGCGCAGTCATCCGACGCGGCTCCAGTTGGCGAACAAGGCCCCGACGCACCCCCGTTCACTAGGCCTCGATAAGGCCTCGCGCCCTCGTTCACGCGCTGCTAGGCCCGCCTAAGCTGCAGAGCGGCAAGCCTAGCCCCTGCTTCTCCACGCTGCAGTGGCAAGCCACGCTGGCACACCCATCGCTCGCACTGAGAACCCAACTCTTGGTGCTCGCTCAACCGTCTCTACACCAAAGTCCGAAGGCAAGACAATCCAGCGGAACGTAAGGTAAGTCCAGGGCAGGTAGAAGGCCCAAGCGCAAGCGAGCAGTCCAAAAACCGAGAGAAGAAAAGGGGAGGTCGATGCTGACAGAGCCAAAATGCGACCACTCTCTTTGGGATCCAGAACGAGAAGAAGCGAGAGGGAACGAGAGGGGCAAAATGTCGGCTCGCAAGTCGTTTTGACGCTCGTCATCTGACGGAACCGGCACTCCTTACCAATCAGTCCATCGCGTCTTGCTCCCTTCGTTCCACCAATCCCAGGGAAGCTTCTTGCCCTGCCCTTGGCCAATCCTTCGCAAGGTGGGCATGGCCTCAGACTGCCTGAGCAATGTGTGTCTGCCAAGTCGGGGTTGTCAGCCCAAGTGTGTCATCTGGGTTCCGGTTCGGTTTTATTATTATTATTTGCTATGTGTGGTGCTTTTAATGGTGGGGTTCCTAACTAGTGTCTATGTGCGTTGCCATACGGGACAAAGGAATGATCACAGAGGGAACGACATACAAGGGAATTTTTTCCTTTTGCCCTAATCTAGTTAACAAGCCCCGCCCACTTGTGACGAAGACAAAGACAGAAGCTTAATCCGACATTCGGGCTACAAAACTTATTACATCGAGATTCCCTATCACGTCAGCCAGAGCATAATACCTACGCAGATCTACCTGGATCTATATATGTCATGACCCCACCGCCATAACAATATAATAAGTTGATATCACTGCGGCATTATTTTCAAATGCAGAGAATGATGGAGGCCATTGAATTAAAACAAATGAATGAAAAAAGCAGATTTTTGAAGTCTATGGGAGTTAAATTAAATCAATTAGCGCTAAACTATTTCTCAAAAAGAATACACAAATACCATTATTCACTTAGAGGTGTGGTGTGTACCCGGTGCGTACCCCGGTTTAGAATAGGTACACCGTATCCCTGCACATCATAAGAGGCTCCTCAGCGTTGGCGCCAGGAAGGGCATCCGGCCATAAAAACATTGCCTTAAACAGGGAACCATGATTGTCATGGGGCCCGCAAGGCTAGCCCCCGCCCTGGCGGGGAAAATGGCCTTAAAACGATCATTCATTCATATTCATTCACTTAGAGGGAGACAGATATTTCACATATCATCACAGATCAAAGGTTCACTCAACTGAGATTAAATTCCTTTCAAGCAGAGAGTACAGGAGGTACAGATTAAAGGATAGAATGAGAAAGGGAAGGAGACTATTAAAAGAAAGGGAGAAAAATAAATAAATAATTTGCCATGATTCAACGTCGCGATGTCGACCGATATGTATTCGCCCATTTTCACAAGTGACTTCTGACCTTTGACCTCTTGACCCCATAATCTTAGCAGTTCATCTTTACATCATTGTACATACCTTTACCGAGTGCGACTTGGATGCCTTCAGCTGTTCTTAAGTTATCGCAACAACGGAAATCTATCACGGATACAAGGAAGGACGGACAACCTGAAAACACAATTGCTCTGGTGACTTCGTCATGGAGGCAAAATAACCAAGAAGCAAAAATCAGTGGCAGAAAATTCCACATTGTCTGCTGTGCTCCAACAATGAATACGTTTCACCAAGTGAGCAATTACTACAACTCAAGTTGTCCTATTAAAGCTCCAAATTAGAGAAGCTAATTCAAGAATGTAAAAACGGGCATTTGCATTTGTGACCACGAGGCATTACAGCTACGCAATACAGACGTAGAGCATATGCAGCTATCAATTCATTGATTTTCTTGGTCGATCCGCTTTGCGTTCCGTCTGAGCACGTGCCTGGTTGATGTACGGATTCCAAATTCAAATCTTATTTATTACAATAATATGTCAATTGTTCACTCATATCTTTGTATTCAAAGTAAAAGCACACCGATGTACAGGTTCCGGCATGAGCCTTATATCAGCATTCAAAAAAGCACAGCTAAGCTACATCATTTCCGGGCACGTCACCATGTGTGTGTATGTGTGTGTATGTATGTATACTTACACCACCAGTCAAAAGTTTTAGAACACCTCAATTTTTCCAATTTTATTGAAATTTAAGCAATTCAGATTCAGCAATCCCCAAGTTCAGCGGAAGTTCTGTCCCCAAGTCCGTGTCCATGCGTCCCCAAGTTCAGCGGAAGTTCTGTCCCCAAGTCCATGTCCATGCGTCCCCAAGTTATTCTGCTGAACTTGGGGACGACTAAGAAGAAGACCTTTGTTGGTCGAAAGCTTGTCGAGAATTAAAGATCGACCGTCCTGAAGCTACGTCCGCGTCTTATTCAATCTCCCGATTATTTATGTAATACAAATGAGACGCCCTGCTCGAACTGTGGAGTTTCTACTATTTTTCACAGTTCTATATATATTGTTGCGGATATGGGATTTGCATCCATCCATATCCGCTTGTAAATATTCCCCTATTTCCTCAATACTTCCCAACTATCCCCAATCCCCCATTCCCTAGTCCCATTTTCTGTAAACAACACTCTGTAGACCCGACCTCCCCCTATTTCCCCCATTAAATGTCGCATCCAGGTCCACCGCATCTCACGTAGACAACTATAGGACATCTTGCGAGTTATTCTTAGTCTATGTCAGTTAAGGACTCGTTTCCATTAATTCTGACTCTTCGTTGCACCAGAATGTGATTGTATGGCACCGTTAGGAAGTTTAGGACCTCCCAATACCTCCCCGCAGCTCTTCCTCATGGTTCAACAACAACAACAACAACAACAACAACAACAACAACGGCGGCGGCGCAGGGAGTGCGCGTCCTCACTCCGGCTTGGTTGGTAGGGGGTGTTGGGAGGGCACCAGGCCTTTCCAACGAGCCGCCATCGAACATGTGCTCGACGGGGTTACCAAGTAGGGGCTCGCTGTCAGCTCCTCGTCAAGGGCGGAGCCCGGTAACCCCCGCACCCAATAGAAGCGGCGGACCGGTCCCATCTGGGGCGGAGCCAACGAGCCGAGGGCGTGTGACTCCCCGCTGAGCATGCGCAGGAAGAGGGAGGTGACGTGAGATGCGCGCTGAGCTTGAAGCAAGAGAGACGCCACCTCCGAGCGCTGTGAGGCCTCCCTGCATCTTTTGGACCGTGCTTGATCCTGTCCTCGAGCCAAGGTGCACCTTGTGCTATCAACTGACCTGTCCTTCCCTGCCATCAATCCCTGTGTAAGTCAGTCTTGTTCCGTTTGTCTGTGGTCTGTCTGGGTTAGATAAGATTGTATCTAAGTGCCTATCTCTTCTGTGTCTTTTACCTCACTCTACCTTGTAATCTACCCCTTTTCTCCACCACTAATTATATCCTCCTCCGGAGGTCTTGAGAACTGTACCCCTTGCGTCGTTTCATTTATCCCAGTCGTTGTGTCCTTTCCAATCATTGATTTAGCGTAGCGCGATTTGGCCAACGTTCGAGTGGGATCGGGTGAGTTGGGGGTAATCGGGTAAACTGTACGAACACGGCGGCCATTCCGCTCGGTCAAGCAACATCTTTAGCCGTGTCCATAACAATTGGTGTCGAGGAGTGAGATACGGACCCGAAGCGCGCTTAACGCGCTCAAAATTACAAGTAACAGAAATTTGTTTTGTTTTAAAATAAAAACCCGAATTTTGAAAGTCGCGCTATGGCAGATCAAGACGGCTGGGTTCCGGTAGAGGAGAGTGAGGCAGGGTCGATCCAGGACCAAATTGAGGGACAAGAGGAGAGCGAAGCAGTGAGGGCGGCAGGTTCGCAAAATGGCGTCCTCGCGCACGAGGTTACGGGCGCGCAAAATGGCGCCTCGCACATGGCTACGGCGACCGCGCCCGCGACCGTAGCAGCGCCGTTGGTGGATTCGAACCTTTTTTTCCTGCAAATGAGGGCCCTTATGGGACAAATGGGAGACCAAATTGGAGGTTTGAAAAACAGTATAGAGGCTCAGAGTGAGCAAATGGGGGTAATGGGGTCCAATAGCGAGAAATTGAGGGAGGACATGGGGTCCAATAGCGAGAAATTGAGAGAGGACATGGGGGTCCAGATCGGAGGGTTAGGGAGTAGAATAGAGGGATTAGGAAACAAATTTGAGGGATTAGACAATAGATTAGGGGAAATACAGGAGGGCTTAACGGGGGTAGAAAACAGAATGGCCGCTCAAGAGAATCAAATGGAAGGGATGAAAAAGGGGTTAGAGGGGTTAGAAAACAGTATGGAAGGCAAATTGAGGGACATGAGGGACCAAGCGGAAAGGGAAGTTAAACAAATGAGGAAGCAGATAGAGGGGGTCAGAATGGGGGTAGAAACTAAATTGGATGCTCACAGGGAGGAAATGGAGCAGATGAGGGTGGCATCTGGGCAGGAGATGCAAGTGATGGGAGAAGAGATCAGAAGAGGTGTGAGTGAGGAGGTCGGAGGTGTGCGCGAGGAGGTGAGGCACTGTAAGGAGCGCATGGAGAAGGAGGTGAGAAAGGGGACTGTAAAATTGCAAGGTGGTATAGAGGAGTTGACGCTGGGAGTAGAACAACTGACAGTGGGACAAAAGGAGTTGGGGGACCAGGTAAAGAAGAACACAGCGGTAATAGAGGGTTTAAAATCGACATAGAAGGAGATGAAAAAGGACGTAGGGGTAATTAAAAAAGAGTGTCAGACGGTACATGAGGACCTGACGAGGAAAATGAACAAGGTGGTAGAGGTGATGGAGGTTAAAGAGCGGGAGGTGCGGGAGCATATAGAAAAAAAATAAGGTGGAGTTAGAGGAAGAACTTAAGGAGACGCACCGGGAAATAAAAGAGGTGAAGCAGAAATTAGAAGAAGTGGAAGAAGGGGTAAGCGAAATTAAGAAGCGACGGAGAGGGGATAAGAAAGAGATCAAAGAGGAAGTAAAAGAATTGGTCCAAAGTCTGTGTTCGGATCGTGATGATGTGCTCATTAATCGGATGAGGGATTCGCAGGTGATGGAGGAGAAGCGAAGAGAAAGAGGACCCGGTGTAAGTGGTGACCAATATGGTCGTGCGTATGATGCGCCAGGTGATTTAATGAGCTTGGGGGTCGAGATGGACCCGGGTGTTCGTGAGAGGCCGTTGGTGAAGTGTGCGACAGGTCTGGTGTGCGAAAAAGGAGGTGTGCGAGAAAGTCCGACTCTGGGGTGTGTGAGGAAAAAGTGCGTGCCAAGGAGTGAGGGTGCTGTCGAGAGTGAGTCGGTCATAGCGCGTGTGCGAGGGAGCACATGGAAGCGCGTAGTGAGGAGTATTACGGAGGGTGTAAAGGGAGAATGCACGCCTGTGGTGAGTGTTACAGAGGATGTAACGGGAGAGGGTGTGCGAGAAAGATGTGTGACGGACAGGTGCATGGGGAAAGAGTGCGCTGTCAAAAGTAAGGAAGAATGCACGCCTGTGGTGAGTGTTACAGAGGGTGTGACGGGAGAGTGTGCGCGAGAAGGGTGTGTAACGGACGGGTGCATGAGGAAAGAGTGCGCTGTCGAGAGTAAGGGTGAGTGCGTTGTCAAGAGTGGAGGTGAGAGTAGTGAGAGTGACACGGAGCGTGAGTTGGTTGTGACAGGTGAGCGAGGATGTACACCTGGAATGGAAGGAAGCACACCTGGAATGGTAGAGCGTATGTGGGAATGCACGCTGGAATTGCTCGTGAGGCACGTGGTTGGGTGTGCGAGTGAGAGCACCCCTGTGATAGTCACAGAGGAGGTGACCGAGGAGGGGGCGCGAAGAGGTGTGTTGGTGAGGTGTGCGAGCGACGAATGTGTGCCAAGGTGTTCGGTGGTCAGGTGTGTGACCAAGTCTGAGAGCAGAATGAGTGTACCGAGGTGTGTAAGGAAAGGTACGAGGAGCATGGGAACAGCTGGAGGTATGAGCAAGAAAGGGGTAGCGTATGCGTGTAAGCATGCAGGTGAGGCATCGACGGTAACCGGGTTAGCGGTTAGAGCGACTTTTAGCCGAATCGGGCCCTCGGTGCGTGCCGGGCTTCGCGTGCCGCGAGAACCGGCGGGGATCCGAGCCACGGCGGGTTCGAAAGGACCGCCGTACGCGATCCACGCTGTGCCTCGCTTGGAACGGCCGCGTCCGGGCTCCACTAGGCGGAGCGGGCAGCCCGATAGGAAGGGTCGTCATGGCGACCACTTTTTGTTGAGGCATTCCGGCAGGTCGAGATCGGGCCATGGGATGGCTCCGTGCCGAGATGGTGCGTGGGACCTCGGCCCGGGTAAACCTCCTTCCCTGCACCGAATGCGGGACGTATCCAGCCGCTGGCACCAAACAACCCGCCTTCATGGCTTGGCTGTACGAAGCCGAGCTTTAGAAGTGAATTGGCGCACCGAGAGGCAGTAGTAAGTAGACTGTAATGACCAGGATAGTGTTTTGGCCCCGAAATTAGAAAAACAAAAATTGATGATTGGCAAAGGATTTGCAGTAATGATTGGCAGATGATGGTAGTGATTGGCAAATTTTTGATTTGTTGAAATTTGATGTGCAAAATTGGTAGTGGGAGATGCCCGATGTGGTGGGATGGCAACTCTGTCATCCCTCACCAACTGGGGGCAGATGCGCTATAGATTAGGGGGTGTATGGCAGTGAAAACTAGCCCGGGTGGGTTAGGTTATATTGTGTGTAGGGATCTAGCGAAGATGACATTAGGTAACGTTAAGGTTAGTTAGTGACAAGGATACCTGTAGAGGGGACGCAGGTAGATTAGAGTGGATGATAATGACGAGGGAGCGCAATAGTTTAAAGGGACGACTGGGAAGCACAAGTTTCAGAGGGGAGTAGTTAGATGAGATGATGCTGTGTGAGAACTGGACAGGTGTGTGGAGCAGTGTGTGAGTAGTGAGTGTTGTGGATCAGCGCGAATGCGCTTGGGGGAGAGAAGGGTGCAGGCGGCACCAAGTATGAGAGCACAGGTGTGCAAGTACAGGTGTGTGGAATACATGGAGTAAGTGGTACGGAGTGGTGTGCATGGTGCGAAGGTGTGGATGGGGGAAGAGTGGACCCCTTTTCACGAGTACCCGGGGAGGGTAGTTTAAAGAATAGGTAGAGGGTATAGGTAAATTGTGGTTGGATATTGGCATTTGTGGTGCGGTTGCAGAATGGTATTGTGGATGGGTGCATTGGTGTGGTGAAATTGGCTGGTCGTGTGGCCTGTTAGTATGAGTGTGAATGGTTGGGCACTCCGCCACTGTTAGATGTCGGCCAGGTGAGGCCGCAGGTGGGCTCTGGGAGCCGTTAGTGTCAGTGGGTGCCTGAGGATCCCGGGTGTGGATCGGGCAGGCCGTGCCAGAGAGGGCACTGAGGGGGTGAGAGTGCGAGAGGGCCTTCCCCAGTTAGTTAGGTTAGGGTGAGGAGCAGGTGAGCTCGGTAGGCAACAACAGTGGTGGAGGTGTGCAGGTGGGCGGACCAGCTGGGAGCGTCACACGACCCAGCCACCGAAATTGTGTGGGGGCACCAAGTGATGAATCGGGGGAGTGAGACCCCAACTTGAGAAGCACCACAGTTTGGTCAAAGGGAATTGGTTTTTAGAACCCATAGTGTAAGAGGGCCAATGGTTTGGCAGGAGAAAGACCCCGGGTAAGGTAAAGTTGTTAAAGTCATTTAGGAAATAGTTAGGATTGATGAACCTGTCGCACCATACGCAGCCACTTACCTGAGGTGGTGATGATGACTCCACACCTGTGTTCCTTTGTTCTGTGTTGCAGGAAAGGAGAATTGCTGTGTGGATTTGTGAGACGCATCACGACGTGGATGAGACATTGGGGTGATTCCATCTCTCCCTCCTTAGGAGGGACTGATGATGAATTGGTGATGGCAAATTTTGATGTTGAGTTGGAGATGGCAGATTTTGATGAGAGTGGGAAATGGCAAATTTGATTGGTTAGGAGGGAGAGAAGACGAATTTGGTTTATGGGAGGAACGGGGAAGACAGTAGGGACGTTTGTTGATGTGTAAAGTAGATGTTTATGGGTAGTGTTGTGTTTTGTGGATACAGTAAGGGGTAAGGGAGGGGCAATGTAGGTTACCTGGTGGGGGGGGGGGGCGTACGGTAGGAACGTACCTGTCTCACCTGGTTCCCATGTGCCCCCAGTGTGCATTACGTTACATTGCATGCACTTTTGCGCCCTTACCACCTTACTCACTTGTCTTCTTTTGTCTCCCACCTCTGAGGATCTGGCTTTGGGGCAGAGAGAGAGGAGAGAGAGGTGCTGGCTCTGCAGTTGTGGGCCTGTACTTCCGCTGCTTGCTGCCTGGATCGATACACCATATGGACCGCAATTTTGGTGGCCGCCCACAATGGACCGCAGTTCTTTTGCGGGCAAGCACCACCCGTTGATGGACCTCTGGGTCAACGTGGCACCTATGCCATACAGGTGAACCACTTATAGTTGGCCCCCCTGATGGCCACAATTTAGAAATGGACGCGGTTGGCGCCTTTCTTTATTTCTAAAGAAGCCAGAAGGCCAAGTGGGCTCCAAGGCAAGACCAGCGGCAGAACATCGGCCGGCTGCGACACCACCGGTGACCATGGACACTTGATTGTGCCTTTTTTATTGAACACTTAATTGGTGCACCGGATGGTGCTGACTGTACATAATGGGGTGGTGCTTTTGGTGCTTGGAAGGGGTGCTCTGCACATTATTAAAGGCCGTAGGGCCACAGGGCACTCGTGGGTTGGTGTATCGATGCTGGCATGCGTGCTCTCTCTCTATGCATAACATCTGCATGTGTTCCTCAAAGAACAGGTCCTGGATCGTAGTGTAAATATCAGTGTAGTCTTGTGTAAATGATGCTCCCTACCGGCTGTATGTTTAGTTTGAGGATGCTTTCCGCGATTCGGTTATCCTGTGGGTGTGTTTCTGTTAGGAGAAGGGTGCAACGTCGCAGGGGGACATATTTACTCATTTGTGAACATCTGTAAAACTGTCGCACTCAGGGTTGAGTTAATAGTAGAGGGAACTACATCTGAGTGCCACACTAACGTAGGTAAAAATTTATCGGGTCGGGACGCCCCGAGGTAGAGAAGGGTGCAATGTTGCGGATATGGGATTTGCATCCATCCATATCCGCTTGTAAATATTCCCCTATTTCCTCAATACTTCCCAACTATCCCCAATCCCCCATTCCCCATTCCCTAGTCCCATTTTCTGTAAACAACACTCTGTAGACCCGACCTCTCCCTATTTCCCCCATTAAATGTCGCATCCAGGTCCACCGCATCTCACGTAGACAACTATAGGACATCTTGCTAGTTATTCTTAGTATATGTCAGTTAAGGACTCGTTTCCATTAATTCTGACTCTTCGTTGCACCAGAATGTGATTGTATGGCACCGTTAGGAAGTTTAGGACCTCCCAATACCTCCCCGCAGCTCTTCCTCACGGTTCAACAACAACAACAACAACAACAACAACAACAACGGCGGCGGCGCGGGGAGTGCGCGTCCTCACTCCGGCTTGGTTGGTAGGGGGTGTTGGGAGGGCACCAGGCCTTTCCAACGAGCCGCCATCGAACATGTGCTCGACGGGGTTACCAAGTAGGGGCTCGCTGTCAGCTCCTCGTCAAGGGCGGAGCCCGGTAACCCCCGCACCCAATAGAAGCGGCGGACCGGTCCCATCTGGGGCGGAGCCAACGAGCCTAGGGCGTGTGACTCCCCGCTGAGCATGCGCAGGAAGAGGGAGGTGACGTGAGATGCGCGCTGAGCTTGAAGCAAGAGAGACGCCACCTCCGAGCGCTGTGAGGCCTCCCTGCATCTTTTGGACCGTGCTTGATCCTGTCCCCGAGCCAAGGTGCACCTTGTGCTATCAACCGACCTGTCCTTCCCTGCCATCAATCCCTGTGTAAGTCAGTCTTGTTCCGTTTGTCTGTGGTCTGTCTGGGTTAGATAAGATTGTATCTAAGTGCCTATCTCTTCTGTGTCTTTTACCTCACTCTACCTTGTAATCTACCCCTTTTCTCCACCACTAATTATATCCTCCTCCGGAGGTCTTGAGAACTGTACCCCTTGCGTCGTTTCATTTATCCCAGTCGTTGTGTCCTTTCCAATCATTGATTTAGCGTAGCGCGATTTGGCCAACGTTCGAGTGGGATCGGGTGAGTTGGGGGTAATCGGGTAAACTGTACGAACACGGCGGCCATTCCGCTCGGTCAAGCAACATCTTTAGCCGTGTCCGTAACAATATATATGGTATCTGTAATCTGGTTCTCCAACCTAATGAGCGGACAGCATGACGTCATCGCCATGCATGTCCGCATTGCCTGCGAAGCTCCACAGGAACCATCTAGCAGTGCGTCATTACGGATTATAAATTCAGATACTGTCACAAGTGCATGCAAAACTCACAGTTACCGACCTGGTTTCGCCCTTGTTGGGGCTTCATCAGGGCAACGCAGTGAGGCTTCCCATACAATTGTAACTCTGTGAACCTTTCGGTTTTTATATCAGTCACTATGCGACCTTCATATCATCAGTGGAGAACCGCCAGCAAGGTGTCCCACACAGCTGCTGAACACCTTGCTGGGAGCGATAAGCACCGCCTGCCACACGGTAACATTATCTCTGGTATCCACTCATCATATGGAGTCGACCTGGTTGCGGTTGGGAGTTACTAATAAGTTACTAATCTGAATTTATAATCCGTAATGACGCACTGCTAGATGGTTCCTCTGGAGCTTTGCAGGCAATGCGGACATGCATGGCGATGACGTCATGCTGTCCGCTCTTTAGGTTGGAGAACCAGATTACAGATACCATTATTAGTAACTCCCAACCGCAACCAGGTCGACTCCATATGATGAGTGGATACCAGAGATAATGTTACCGTGTGGCAGGCGGTGCTTATCGCTCCCAGCAAGGTGCAGCAGCAGCTGTATGGGCCACCTTGCTGGCGGTTCTCCACTGATGATATGAAGGTCGCATAGTGACTGATATATATATATATATATATACAGTCACGTGAAAAAGTAAGTACACCGCATGTAAAGTTTTGACATTTTCAACATATTTCAACATACAGCTATTTGATCTTCATTTCAACAATATTGGCAGATAAAGGTGATATAATATAACAAATATCATGAAACATTTACATTTTGTAGTCCATTGTATAATTTAAATAAACATAAATGCAAATTTCGCATGTGGAAAAAGTAAGTACAGGAGAAGAGTTGCAGGACTCTTCTCAGTTGCAGGAGAAGCGTTGCAGGAAAAAGTAAGAGAACAGTTGCAGGAGAAGTATATGGAGAAGAGGAAGAAGTTGTTTCTTGGGTTTGTTGATCTGGAGAAAGCATTCGATAGGGTTCCACGTGAAGTAGTGACATGGGCATTGAGGAAGTTCGGAGTGGAGGAATGGTTGATCAGAGTAGTGATGGCAATGTACAAAAGAGAGCGCACAGCTGTAAGAACGAATGACGGGAACAGTGGTGAGTTTGAGGTGAAGGTGGGAGTGCATCAGGGGTCAGTACTAAGTCCACTACTATTTGTAGCTGTGATGGAGGTGCTGGCTCGGAATGTAAAGGAGGGTTTACCCTGGGAGTTATTGTATGCAGATGATCTGGTGTTGATTGCAGAAAGTATGGATGGACTGAAGGAGAAGATGAACAAGTGGAAGGAATGTATGGAAACAAAAGGTCTGAAGGTGAATATCGGAAAAACGAAGGTGATGGGAAGTGGTAAAGCATGTGGTGAGGTGGAAAGAACTGGGAAGTGGCCGTGTGCTATGTGCAGGAAGGGTGTCGGAGTGAATTCCATTCAATGTACAATGTGCGCCGAGTGGGTTCATCAAAAATGCAGTGGTTTGAGAGTGTCATTAACCAGTGTGGCAGCTACATTCAAGTGTAAGGTGTGCACAGAGGGAGCTGCAGATGGAGGAAATGTTGAGTTGGATCTTGGAGATGGCATGAAGCTGGAAGGTGTGAAAACATTTTGTTACCTTGGAGACATGCTGAATGGAGAAGGTGGATCAGACTCGGCAACGGTTGCTCGAGTGAGATGTGCATGGAAGAAGTTTCGGGAACTGAGTGGCGTGCTAACGAGGAGGGGAGTGTCGTTGCAGCTGAAGGGAAAGGTGTATGCTGCATGTGTGAGAAGTGTTATGATTTATCGGAGTGAGACATGGGTAATGAACATAGAGCAGCAACGAAGGCTGGAAAGCGTGGAAATGCGAATGGTTCGGTGGATGTGTGGAGTATCGTTGAGAGAGAGGAAGACAAATGATGAATTGCGAAAGATGATGGGAATAGAGCCTGTGATGGATGCTGTGAAGAGAAACAGGTTGAGATGGTTTGGTCATGTGTTGAGGAAGGATGAAAGTGACTGGTTGAAAAGAGTTATGGAAATAAATGTAGAAGGAAGTAGAGGACGGGGAAGACCGAGAAAGACTTGGCTGAAGATGGTCGAAGAAGAAATGCGGGCAAGGGGGTTAACGAGGGGAGATGCAGAAAATAGGGTAAAATGGAGAACATTGTCATGGGGACCGCAAGGCTAACCCATGCTCTTCCAGGGAAAATGGCCTTAAAATGCGTGTGTGTGTGTGTGTGTGTGTGTGTGTGTGTGTGTGTGTGTGTGTGTGTGTGTGTGTGTGTGTGTGTGTGTGTGTGTGTGTGTGTGTGTGTGTGTATATATATATATATACATATATATATTGTTACGGACGCGTCTAGGATGTTGTTTGCCGAGCGGATGGCCGCCGCGCCCGAACAGTTACCCCGACTAACCCGATTCCTGAACGTTGGCCAAAATCGCGCCACAGATATTCAATAGGGAAAAGACAAAGGCGACACGGATGTGAAGAAGAAGAAGAAGCCAAAAAGGTTTTGCAATACGAATATAATTTATTATTATGTACAGGACCAAAGAAACCAAGGAAGAAGGAAAGATAAGAAAATAAAGCAGAAAGAGGGACGGACCAGAAAGACAGTGAAAATACTAGCTTAACTAAACAGGCTTATCTTATTACCCAGGACAGAACAAACAAAACAAACTCATGTACGAAAAAGGATCGAAGGGCAGGAATCGTTTGGAGGGATGAGCAGGTGGAATCACAGGGCACCGCGAGCAGTTCCACTCCGGGCGGGAAGCGAAGAGCCGGCAGCTCCTTGTATTCGGTTTTACACCGCACACCGGCAGGGTCACTCGCCGCCCCGTCAGGGCTTCACGCGGCTGGTTGAAACGGGGCTGTTTGAAGCGGCTCTTTGTCAAAGGCTTTTCGTATCTCTCACGCAACAACCACCCAAAGGCTTTCCGTATCTCTCACGCAACTCCGGTGCAACTCTCAACTCTCTCCCGGTGGACTGCCAACCCTCTTACGCACCTGGACTCATCTGCCGTATCTCTGGTGTATCTTTTTCCAGCGATCGTCGCACCCTTCTCTCATACCTTCAGCGCGGGTGTGACACGCCCTCGTCGGTTTCGGTACCGCCCTCCCCCCGTGCTCTGTTTCGTGACCTTTTATGGCAATCCCACGGGCTTGTCTCCTTATTTGGGCATGGCGCCGACGGCACGCCCCTCGTGGCGAGCCACGGGCTTGTTTCCTTATTTGGGCATGGGGCTGAACAGCCCCGCCCTTCGTGGCGTGCCCTGGGCTTGCCTCTCCCTGGCGACCCCGCCCCTCCTGTTCAAACAGAGCACGGAGCACATATTCACTATAGCAGCGAAATGAGAGGGCGCGCACCCCACGCTTGTGAACTGCTTTACCCAGAGATGGAGAGTTTGGCTGGGAAATGGAATTATTGAAGGGGAGCTATTCTTAATTGATTGGGTGCAGTGGAGTATTGATTAATGGAAGACAAAGCCTTAGCCTAATACACAGAATAAGGAAATAAACTACCAACAAGGAGGAAATCTATGATTGGCTAACGTGATTGTTGATGACCTAATTACGGGACGCCCTTTTGACCTTTATACACAACGGGAGGAAGGAGGGCGATATTTTACAATGTACTATACAATAAAAAAACACAATAAAAAAAACACCATTCTCATATCCACAACACTGCACCCTCCTCCTCTTAGGCACAACCCGGGCCTATTACTTTTACTTTTAGTGTGGCACGTAGGTGTAGTTCCCTCTACATTTAACCTGACCCTGTGCGACAGTTTTAAAACATAAATAAATATGTCCCGCTGCTCCATTGCACCCTGCCTAACAGATTCACGCCCACAACTAACCGAATTGCGGAATTGTCTTCAAACTATACATTTACGGTGGGGGCGCATTATTTACAATGACTACTTTATTTACAAAACTAACCCAGTGTGTGTGTGTATATATATATATATATATATATATATATATATATATATATATATACAGACTTGGCATTTAATATGGAATATATTTCTTTTCTTGACTTGGGTTTACTTTATTACCTTCGCGAAAGCGGAAGGTTATGTTTTGATCGCTGTGTATTTATTTGTATGTCTGTGTGTGTGTGTGTGTGTGTGTGTGTATGTTATTCGCATAACTCAAAAAGTATTCAACCGAATTGCATGAAATTTGGTGGGATGATTGGTTATTATACGGGACACATTTGATTAGATTTTGGGAGCAATCGGGTCAAAGGTCAAGGTCAAGGTCACGAAAAGGTCAAAATCGTATTTTTATTTGTCATAACTCGGTCAATTCTTATCCGATTTGCATGAAATCAGCACCAAACTGTTCACTGTTCTGTTCCCTACACTCCCATGCCAAGTACAGAACAGTAGCTGCGGCGAAGGTATGCGCTCTACCGAGTGCCCGTTCTAGTTAACTCAGTATATCAATCTGGTGAGTTTCTTTTACACTTTTGTGATTTATTTGTTAAAAGAACCATGTCACTGATTGTCTGTCGCAGCAAGAAGTCAACAACAGGATTATATCACAGGTGGCATGGCAAAATGTACGGACAGGTGCATTTGATGATTGGCTTCACAGTCGGGTATAGAAGGGTTGTTGCGTTCTGTATTAGTGGAAAACAACTGCTGCACGTCTCCAAAAGTTATTGCCGCTTCCTCTGGAGATGGTCCGTCAACTCGACAATGCTCTTTGTCATGGAGTGGTGGCTTTACGAAATTACGGCATGAAACAGCGTGCTATTGCTCGGCAGTATGGCATCACTCAAGGTCAGGTGTCAAAGATCCTGAAACGAAATGCTCAGAGGGGTGTCCCTACTCCAATACCGAGGCCAGGACGTCCCCGCAGAACCACAAGGAGGGATGATCGCCAGCTGCACCGGTTAGTCCGCAATGGCCGTACCAAGTCAGCTAATCGGCTTAGGGCTGAGTGGCAGCAACTGACAAATGTGCCTGTATCCAGAAGGCTAGTCAACCAACGACTGGTTCAAGCAGGCTATCGTGCCAGGCGTCCCCTGAGAAAGCCACGCCTGACCAGACAACACGGCCAGCGCTGATTGCAGTGGGCCAGAGAGCACCGTCAATGGCAGCCAGGACACTGGAATCACGTGATCTTCAGTGACGAGTCTAGATTTCTGGTCTATCGTCAAGATGGCCACGTCCGAGTGCGCAGACAAGTGCATGAAGCCTACAACAAAGATTGTATAGTGCCAAGAGTCCAAGCTGGAGGTGGTGGGGTGACCGTTTGGGCTGCTTTTCATGCAGGGGGCAAAACTGACCTGGTTGTTCTGAATTGAAACCTGAACCAGTTCAAGTACAGGGCCATTCTCGAAGAAACATTGCTTCCATTTGCTCGTGCAACCTTTCGAGGAAACTTTGTCTTCCAAGATGACAATGCACGGCCTCATCGTGCTCGCATGATCCAACACTTTCTTGCTGACCGTGGTATAGAGCATATGGAGTGGCCTGCCATGTCCCCGGATATGAATCCGATAGAGAACTTGTGGGCAGAATTAACGCGTCAAATCGACCACTTGAACCAGCAGCCGACCTCTGTGCGTGAATTGCTGCAGGCTATTGACACTGCATGGCAAGAGATTCCTGTCCAAACCTTGGCAAATCTCGTGAACAGCGTGCCTCAACATGTCCGTGCTCTCCTGAATGCTCGTGGGGGTTACACGAAGTACTGAACTGTAATTTTACTGTCAATGAAAGGGCAATCCCAGTCGTAATTTAACTTTTGTTTTTGTTAAAAAGAATTTTTGGCTAATGTGCAAACAAAGAGATACTTCTGGAAAACGTACATAAGTTTAACACAGTGCTGTCCGTGAATTGAGTTCGATATCAGTTTACATCACTTTCAAGGATCAATTAATTTGTTTCGAAATGTCAAATGTGGTTTTTGTTTCCTTTAAAAGTCACATTAACAAAATCTAGAATAATTTCAACATAATTCCAATGAACTTTTGGTTCTAAGACATCTTGAAAAGTAAGTTCACCCCCACAAAAAAAATATTCCATATTAAATGCCAAGTCTGCATATATATATATATATATTGTTGCGGAGATGAGGACTGTATTTTTTTTGATTGTGTGCTGTATTATTATTATTATTGTTTATTCTGCGCCCCCCTACCTCCGGAGCTGTGTAAAGGTGAAAGGGCATCCCATAATTAGTCCACAAGCATACACATCAGCCAAGTAATAGCATACCCCTGTTGATAGTTATCTCTTATTCTGTGTTTTAGGGTAAGGCTGTGTCTCCCATTAATTGAAGTACTCCATTGCACCAGTGAAAGAGAATAGATCCCCTTTCATTCCCATCCCCAAAATCCCCATTTCCTTCACATCCCCTTTCGTCATTGCCGAGCCTCGATTGCCCATATTACATCCCCTCTCGTCATTGCCGAGCCTCGATTGCCCATATTACATCCCCTCCAAAACCACCATTGACCATGTGCTCGAGTCGGGGAAGAAAGGCGTGTCTCCACCTCGTCATAGAGGGGAAGAGGGGCGTGCCCGCCCGTCGTCATCAAGGGCGGAGCCCGAGGGTCGCGCGACCAACCAGGGCCGAGGTGAGCACCCCGATGGGCGTGTCCAAAAGGCCGGCGGCTTAATCGCCGGAGGCGTTATAAAGGCACGCACGCAGGAAGCAAGTGAGTGGGTTGCCAGAGAGAGTTGGTCGTGAGTGGAGGGTCAGTCAGTGGTTGCGTTGGTTGCGGTGAGGAGTCGGTGGCAAAGAGTGAGTGGACCAAGAAGGAGTTGAGCGTTTGGACCAGACGAGTCGGACAAGGCCTGGCAAAGCACGCGACGTCCACAGCAGCCACAACAGCAGCTTGGGGGCCTGAACGGCGGTTTGGAGCAGGGCCGTAAAGGAACGGCGGCTGCTAAACACGCCGGTTGAGCTGCGGGACCCCCTTGGACTTTCCTCTCCCTCCAGCCATCCACCTCCTGCCAGTCCATCCTTCTTGTGTACGTGAGTTTGTTCTGTTTGTCCTGTCCTGGGTTAATTAAGCTGGTATAAGTTAATAATTGCACTGTGTCTCTGATCCTTCTGTATATTATTTTATTATCTTTCCTTCTCCTTGGTTACTTTGAGCATGTAAATAGTAGGAATAAATTTAGTGGTATTTCCAACCTTTTTGTCTTCTTCTTCTTCTTCTTCACATCCGTGTCGCCTTTGTCTTTTCCCTATTGACTAGCTGCGGTGCGACCCGGCCAACGTTTGGGTGAAATCGGGTTCTAAGCGGGGAGTAACTGTTCGGTCGCGGAGCCTTCGCTCGGCAAAATAACATCTTTAATCCGCGTCTGTAACAATTGGTGTCTGGGAGTGAGATTCGGGGCCCGAACCAAATTATTAAAACATCTAAAAAAAAAAATTTGGTCAAAATTTGGAGGGGCCGAAATTAGTTTTGTTTTACAAAACCCGAATTTTGAAATCGCGCCATGGCTGGTCAAGGCGATCGGATGCCGGTGGGTGAGCTAGAGGAGGGGTTAGGGGTAACCCAGGATCAAATGGAGGGGAGCAATGAGGAGGCGGTTGAGGGAGTATCAGACGCACAAAATGGCGCTCTCGCGCACGAGGTTTCAGGCGCGCAAAAAGGCGCCTCGCACGAGCGCGCGGTAGCCGAGCCCGCTGTATCAACGGGCTTTAACATGCAGCCGATTGACATGCAGGCCCTCATTGCGCAGCTACAGGCAGCTGTACAGATGAGTATGGGGAGCCAAATTGAGCGATTGGGTGAGCGATTGGAGGGCCAAATGGGGGTAATGAGGGACGAAGCGAGCAGTACCGGTGAGGGGTTAGACAACGGGATAAAAGAGGTAAAGAATGGGTTAACGGGGGTGGAAAATAGAATGGCTGCCCAGGAGAATCAGATAGAGGGGGTGAAAAATGGGTTAATGGGGTTAGAAAATAGGATGGAGGACAAATTGCGGGAAATAGGGGAACAATCTGCCAGAGAAATCAAACGAATGGGGAACCAGATAGAGGAGGTGCAAATCGGGTTAGAAAGTAAACTGGATGCTCAGAGGGATGAATTGGGACAGATGAGGGTGGCATCTACAAGGGAGATGGAGGGGATACGACGAGGTGTAAGTGAGGAGGTTTCGGGGCTACACGAGGAGGTAAAGCGAGGTGAGAAGTGTATGGAGAAAGAGGTGAGAAATAATACGGCAAAGTTACAAGGGGGAATAGAAGATCTGACGGAGGAGGTGGAACAGCTGACGGAGGGACAAAAAGAACTAGTGGAGCAGGTTCAAAAGAACACTGCGGTACTAGGAGGGCTAAAGGCGACACAAAAATAAATTAAAAACGAATTAATAGCGACGCAGAGGCAATGTCAGATGGTACGGGAGGAACTGACAATGAGGGTGGACGAGGTGACAGAGATAATGGAGACAAAGGACCGAGAGGTGAGGATGCACATAGAGACGGTCACGGTAGCCTTAGAGGACGAACTTGAGGAGACGCACCGAGAAATAAAAGAGGTTAAACAAAAATTAGAGGAAGTGGAAGAAGAGGTGAGTGAAATTAAGAAGGGACGGACAGAAACTAAAAGAGAAATCCAGGAGGAGGTAATGGAATTGGTACAAGGTCGGTGCTCAACTCATAATGTGATGCTCACTAACCAAATAAAGAGTTTGCAGGTGGCAAAAGAGGTGCGGAGACGAGGTACGGAGGTGAGTGGCAATGTATATGATGTGAGGAAAGCTTCAGTCGGCTTGGGGATTGGTTTGGATCCGGGTGTTCGTGAAAGGCCGTTGGTGAAGTGTGCGACAGGTCTGGTGTGCGAAAAAAGAGGTGTGCGAGAATGTCCGACCATGGGGTGTGTGAGGAAAAAGTGCACGCCAAGGAGTGAGTGTGCTGTCGAGAGCGAGTCGGTCGTAGCGCGTGTGCGAGGGGGTACAGGGAAGCGCGGTGTGGTGAGAGTTACAGAGGATGTAACGAAAGAGTGTGCGCGAGAGGATGCGCGAGAAAGGTGTGTAACGGACGGGTGCATGAGGAAAGAGTGTGCTGTCGAGAGTAAGGGTGAGTGCGCGACCGAGAGTGGAGGTGAGAGTAGTGAGAGTGACACGGAGCGTGAGTTGGTTATGACAGGTGAGCGAGGATGTACACCTGGAATGGAAGGATGCACACCTGGAATGGTAGAGCGTGTGTGGGAATGCTCACTTGAGTTGGTCGTGAGGCACGTGGTTGGGTGTGCGGGTGAGAGCACACCTGTGGTTGTCACAGAGGAGGTGACCGAGGAGGGGGCGCGAAGAGGTGTGTTGGTGAGGTGTGCGAGCGACGAATGTGTGCCAAGGTGTTCGGTGGTCAGGTGTGTGACCAAGTCGGTGAGCGGAATGAGTGTACCGAGGTGTGTAAGGAAAGGTACGAGGAGCATGGGAACAGCTGGAGGTATGAGCAAGAAAGGGTTAGCGTATGCATGTAAGCATGCAGGTGAAGCATCGACGGTGACCGGGTTAGTGGTTAGAGCGACTTATAGCCGAATCGGGCCCTCGGTGCGTGCCGGGCTTCGCGTGCCGCGAGAACCAGCGGGGATCCGAGCCACGGCGGGTTCGAAAGGACCGCCGTGCGCGATCCACGCTGGGCCTCGCGTGGAACGGCCGCATCCGGGCTCCACTAGGCGGAGCGGGCAGCCCGATAGGAAGGGTCGTCATGGCGACCACTTTCTATTGAGACGTGCCGGCAGGTCGAGATCGGGACATTGGATGGCTCCACGCCGAGGTGCTGCGTGGGATCTCGGCACGGGTAAGCCCCCGTCCCTGCAGCGAGTGCCGGACGCATCCAGCCGCCGGCACCAAAGAACCCGCGTTCATTGCTCGGCTGTACGAAGCCGGGCTGTAGACGTGAATTGGCGCACCGAGTGGATGTAATAAGTAGACGGGTGATGAGGATAGTGTTTTGGCCCCGAAATTAGGGAAAAAAAGCAACATTTGATGTTGGTACGGTGATTGGCAGATGAAATGACAAATTTTTGATTTGTTGGATTTGGACGAGCGAAATTGATAGTGGGAGATGCCCGATGTGGTGGGATGGCAACTCTGTCATCCCTCACAGAAGAGTGGGGCAAATGCGCAATAGATTAGGGGGTGTATGGCAGTGAAAACTAGCCCGGGTGGGTTAGGTTATATTGTGTGTAGGGATCTAGCGAAGATGACATTAGGTAACGTTAAGTTTAGTTAGTGACTGATACCTGTAGTGGGGACGCAGGTAGTTTAGTGTGGATGATAATGACGTGGGAGCGCAATAGTTTAAAGGGACGACTGGGAAGCGCAAGTTTCAGAGGGGAGTAGTTAGCTGAGATGATGCCGTGTGTGTGAGGATTGAACAGGTGTGATTGCACAGGTGTGCAACTGAACAGGTGTGTGGAGCAGTGTATGAGTGAGTAATGGTGAGGTGTGTTGTGTTGACCAACTGGTCCAGGAAGAGGAGGAGGGTGCAGGTGGCACCAGGTGATTGCACAGGTGTGCAACGACAGGTGAATGGAGGACAGGTGTATGGAATAAATGGTATGGAGTATTGGAATGGATGGTCGTGGAGTGAGTATGGTGGAAATTGTGGAGTGGAGTGGATGGTGCGAAGGTGTGAATGGGGGAAGAGTGGACCCCCATCACGGATACCCGGGGCGGGTAGTGTAAGTGTTAGGTAGAGGGTACAGGTAAATTGTGGTTGGATATTGGCATCTGTGGTGCGGGTGAAAGAATGGTCTGTGGATGGGTGCATTAGTGTTGTGGAAATGGCTGGGCGTGTAGCCTGTTAGTGTGTGTAGTTGGTTGGGCACTCCACCACTGTGAGGATGTCGGCCAGGTGAGGCCGCAGGTGGGCTCTGGGAGCCGGTAGTTGTGGATGGGGCCCGAGGATCCGGAGGACGGACCTGGGTAGCCCAGTGCCAGAGGGCACCAGGGGGTGACAGAGCCAGGAGAGGGCCTTCCCCAGTTAGTTAGGTTAGGGTGAGGAGCTAGGTAAGCTCGGGTGGCAACTGCAGTGGTGGAGGTGTGCAGGTGGGTAGACCTGCTGGGAGAGCTACACGTCGCGGCCCAGAAATTGTGCGAGGGCACCGGGAGATGAATCGGGGGAGTGAGACCCCAAATTGAGAAGCACCACAGTTTGGTCAATGGGAATTGGTTTTTAGAACCCATAGTGTAAGTTGGCCAATGGATTGGCAGGGAGAGACCCCGGGTAGTGTAAAGTGTGTTAAAGTCATTTAGAGGATAGTTAGGAAGAAGGATCTCCTCGCACCATCTGCATCCACTCACCTGAGGTGACAGGTACTCCGCACCATGCCATGTTGAATTATTTTTACTGTGCAAATGTTTGGATTGTGAGACGCATCATGACGTGGGTGTGACATTGTGCTTTGATGTTCCATCTCTGCCTCCTTATGAGGATTGATGATGAATTGGGTGATGGCAAATTTTGGATAGAGGGATTGTGGAGACGAATTTGGTATAGGGGAAATATGGGGAAGACGTGACAGTAGTGACGAATTTGTAAATGTGTAGATTTTTGTACATATGGGGTAAGGGCAAGGGTAGGGTAGGTGACAGGGGGGTGACGTACGGTAGGGGCGAGCTTTCTCACTTCGCCCTCCGTACGCATTTCGCCTTGCATTGCCTTATTGATGTGTACCCTTGTGACCTTACCCCTCGCTCAATTGTCTTTCCCCTTTTGTCTCCCACATGACCTGTGCGCCACTGGGTGCCGAGGGGAGCGTGCGTGGGTCGGCCATAGTGCGCCCGAAATTCCCAGAACCAGCTGTCTGCATCGATGCACCACATTATGGACCACATGTCTGTGGCCGAGCACCACCTATGGACCCCATGGGTTGGGGCATGGCCCCTCTGCTGGCACCGGCCATGAGGGCCCAAAATCTTGCTGGCGGACCTTGGCCACAGGGCACCGATGCCCCACAGGTGAACCACACGTAGTCGGCCCCTGTGGGCCATAAATAAAATAAAAACGGACACGTTAGGTGCATTCTTTTATTGCAAATAGGCCGCCAGCAAGGGAAGATGACAACACCAGGAAAATAATAATAACCAGCAGAGGGAGCCGAAGAGCAAGAGATCACCTGCAGGGTTAGGGGTTGTTGGTTTATTTTTATTGATGAACAATGGTGACTGCACCGATTGGTGCTTGAGGGTGCTTGTATTGGTGCGTTTTTGGGTGCTTTCATGGTGCGTCGATGCAGAGCAGACTGTCTCCCCCCCCCAGAAAGAACAATCACGGGTCCTGGGTTAGTTTTGTAAATAAAAATAGCGTCATTGTAAATAATGCTTCCCACCGTCAGTGTATAGTTTGAAGACCATTCCGCAATTCGGGTAACTGTGGGCGTAAGTCTGTTAGGCAGGGTGCAATGGAGCAGCGGGACACATTTATTTATGTTTTAAAACTGTCGCACTCAGGGTCAGGTTAAAAGTAGAGGGAACTACACCTACGTGTCACACTAAATAAAAGTTGTAGGCCCGGGACGTGCCTAAGAGGAGGAGGGTGCAGTGTTGCGGAGATGAGGACTGTATTTTTTTTGATTGTGTGCTGTATTATTATTATTATTGTTTATTCTGCGCCCCCCTACCTCCGGAGCTGTGTAAAGGTGAAAGGGCATCCCATAATTAGTCCACAAGCATACACATCAGCCAAGTAATAGAATACCCCTGTTGATAGTTATCTCTTATTCTGTGTTTTAGGGTAAGGCTGTGTCTCCCATTAATTGAAGTACTCCATTGCACCAGTGAAAGAGAATAGATCCCCTTTCATTCCCATCCCCAAAATCCCCATTTCCTTCACATCCCCTTTCGTCATTGCCGAGCCTCGATTGCCCATATTACATCCCCTCTCGTCATTGCCGAGCCTCGATTGCCCATATTACATCCCCTCCAAAACCACCATTGACCATGTGCTCGAGTCGGGGAAGAAAGGCGTGTCTCCACCTCGTCATAGAGGGGAAGAGGGGCGTGCCCGCCCGTCGTCATCAAGGGCGGAGCCCGAGGGTCGGGCGACCAACCAGGGCCGAGGTGAGCACCCCGATGGGCGTGTCCAAAAGGCCGGCGGCTTAATCGCCGGAGGCGTTATAAAGGCGCGCACGCAGGAAGCAAGTGAGTGGGTTGCCATAGAGAGTTGGTCGTGAGTGGAGGGTCAGTCAGTGGTTGCGTTGGTTGCGGTGAGGAGTCGGTGGCAAAGAGTGAGTGGACCAAGAAGTTGAGGGTTTGGACCAGACGAGTCGGACAAGGCCTGGCAAAGCACGCGACGTCCACAGCAGCCACAACAGCAGCTTGGGGGCCTGAACGGCGGTTTGGAGCAGGGCCGTAAAGGAACGGCGGCTGCTAAACACGCCGGTTGAGCTGCGGGACCCCCTTGGACTTTCCTCTCCCTCCAGCCATCCACCTCCTGCCAGTCCATCCTTCTTGTGTACGTGAGTTTGTTCTGTTTGTCCTGTCCTGGGTTAATTAAGCTGGTATAAGTTAATAATTGCACTGTGTCTCTGATCCTTCTGTATATTATTTTATTATCTTTCCTTCTCCTTGGTTACTTTGAGCATGTAAATAGTAGGAATAAATTTAGTGGTATTTCCAACCTTTTTGTCTTCTTCTTCTTCTTCTTCACATCCGTGTCGCCTTTGTCTTTTCCCTATTGACTAGCTGCGGTGCGATCCGGCCAACGTTTGGGTGAAATCGGGTTCTAAGCGGGGAGTAACTGTTCGGTCGCGGAGCCTTCGCTCGGCAAAATAACATCTTTAATCCGCGTCTGTAACAATATATATATATATATGTATATATATATATATAAATAAATATATATATATACTCGTACACCCGCTCACTACGGGAGCAAAAAAAAGGGTCATTTCCTTTTGGGGTATGTAGCTTACAGTCGATCTATGGTCGGATCTCAAGAACATTGGGTGTGTGTTCATTTCCCAAGTTTCTTGTGAAGAGATCACCAAGTGATTTGAGCAAGCACTCCATTCAAAACCGTTAAGGAAAGGCTGGCTTGGCAAATGCTAACTAGCTGCTTGGTAAAGGAGCACAACCCGAGCTTCTCCCTTTCAGTTTCGTATGAAACAGCAGGAGCGAGTTTCAAACGTTTGCTAAGAAAAATGCCACTGTAGCTGCAGAAAGGGCCATGTAATTAACCCAACATTTGTGGGTTATATAGAGTACAGTAGATCTTCGCTCAGTTCTGTAAGGAAACCTTTCTTCACGGATCTCGGGATTCCTCCACATTTCTTCATTTAGTGTTATAAACAGCATTAGCGACTGTTTAAAAAGCTAAGCATACGTGTTTGTGATTTATAATCTTTTTACTTCCTGTCGAAGCTGTTGCTCACACGGAAACGCCATTATAAATATAAGCTATTTATACACGTTATCACTGCAGGACAAACGCCTTGGGGAAGTGGGACATTATTAGTATTAATATTGTTTTGTAATAACATTAACAATATGCGATTTTATCATTAATTTTGTTATGAAAAGCGTCTTTGGAAAAACGCCACGATAAATCTTCTTTGGACAAACGCCACAATAAAGCTTATTTAACATTGATTTATACCTCAACACGCAACACCATTGACGGCAACGGTGGGGAAAACCTGCTCGGGAGAGAAAACCCTGTTGGGGAGGGGGGCAAATTAATGCGCTACAACCTTTATTATGTAACTCTTCGTCATCCTGTCAAGTTTGGTTGAGATTGAATAAGTAACGACGGAATGGATTGTCGTCAAAAGTTCATCAGACAGATGGACAGATAGACACGAAATGGCGTATTTTAATATGATATATATATACACGTTAAACGGGCACCCCATCGGCCAACATTAGTTAGCGGACGTTAAAGATCCACTCCCCCTCCCCCCCATATACATCGCGAAGAGTAAGTGAACTGTCGCCGGCACCCTGAACAAATTACTACTTCCTGCCCTGACCATGTATCCGAGTGGTGACCCAACCAGCATTGTATAGAATATGGTAGATTTTTTTTTGTTGTCCTCACTGTGATGAGGTGCAAAAAGAGATATAATTGCATCGTTGGCAATAGGTTTCCATCTAAACATAAAGAAAAAAAACCCATCAAACTTCAAAAACTTCACTCTCCTGGCAAGCTAACGGTAATAATGTATTTTGCAAAGACGAGACCGTACAGGAAGATAATTTAATCTAAGGAAGGAAGAAATAAATAAAAAATACATATGGGAATTATTTTGTTGAGTTCCTTGTAAGAACCCTGTGGGGAGAAAAACAGAGCCATGGCAATGTTCGCACAGGAATGTTCACACCGATGATCTCGGTGATGGTTTAAAATAGCAAAGCCAGCAGGATGTCTCGGGAGACGGGAAGGGAGACAGAGCTTATCTAACAAGGGGCATGATGATGTAAAATGGAGTCCTTGTGCACAGAAAGCTAGTAAGGAGGGTGCAGGAATGGTATTCAAAGGGAGTGTGGCAATGATAATTGTGGAAATTTCATTTTAAGTGTTTAAAAGTGAAGGACAAGAATGATAATCACAAACATGAACAAGACACATCACTTAATAATGCAGAGCCTCACCAGAGTGTCTGCAGTAAATTACTGTAGATCTGAGAACCAGTGTGGGGCCATTCACTCACTCACTCACTCACAGCATCATGGCAATGGCTTTTCGTGTCCCTTTGGAAACGTTATGTAACTTACCACAATTGGTGGTGTTGAAGGAGCTGTGCTCCTACGCGAGTCGAAAGGATTGACGCGACAAAAGACGGGAATTCGTCCGAGCTTCTTTATTGAGCGAACCAAAACTCGAGTCCTCTGAAAAGCCCGTTTATCGGGCAGCAACATATATATGCAATCAAACACGTCATGCCGGAGCGTTTGCCCGGGAAAGGCGAGACTGGGCGTGCCCGGGAAAGGCGAGTCTGGACATGCCTGGGAAAGGTGAGACTGGGCGTGCCCGGGCGGCCTGGGCGAGCCGGGAAAGGCGAGTCTGGACATGCCCGGGAAAGGCAAGACTGGGCGTGCCCGGGCGGCCTGGGCGAGCCCAGGAAAGGTGAGTCTGGGCATGCCCGGGAAAGGCGAGACTGGGTGTGCCCGGGCGGCCTGGGCGAGCCCGGGAAAGGCGAGTCTGGGCATGCCCGGGAAAGGCGAGACTGGGAGTGCCCGGGTGGCCTGGGCGAGCCCGGGAAAGGCGAGTCTGGGCATGCCCGGGAAAGGCGAGTCTGGACGTGCCAGGGCGGCCTGGGCGAGCCCGGTACAGTGATCGCTCCCTGGTTGCGTCTTCGGCAGGTGTAAGGCGATTGTGCATGCTCAGCGGTAACCGCTACAGTGTAATGATTAGACAGTCCAATGTGAGTATGAGAGGTCAGCGGTTCGAACCAGAGCCCAGTCATACCAAAGACTTTTTTTTAAATGGTGTGTGCTGCTTTTTGACATTCAGCATAAATCAATCATGGAGCACGGACAAAACCATACGTTGGCAACCATAGCACAGGGTTTGATGGGTCTAATAACCTGACCCTGCGTTGAAGTTCCTTGTAAGGGAAATCATTATGAGCCCGTCCCCCATGCAGCAGATGTGGTCTTGCAATCGTGGTGTGTGTGTGTGTATGTGTATGTGTGTGTGTGTGTGTGTGTGTGTGTGTGTGTGTGTGTGTGTGTGTTCGCACGTGGTGTGCACACATATTGTGCACCCGCATGCAAGCTGAAACGTTTTCATCAAATTTTCAACAAAACTTTATTTTGAAAATATGGTGAAGACAAATTAATAGTTTTGCCAAAAGGTCAAAGGTCAGCATCACCCAAAATCATAAATGTTCATCCAATTGACCTGAAATTTTAATATACCATCTGAGCTTTGTCATCAAATTTTCAACAAAGCTTTATTATGAGAATATTTTTTAGGTAGTAGGTTGTAGACAGCACCGCCCAGGGTGGTACACTACTGTCCTGATTTAGGAATGTTAAAGTGATGCCCAGAACTATCTTACACTTTCCGTGTCAGGATTCATGGTCTTACTTTCTGTCTCACTCAAACTACTAGCTTCACTCTCTCTTTCTCGCAAACAAACACCATACACTTTTCATCATACACGTTTCCTCTCTTATTTAAGGCCTGGCCTCGATGAGCGCTATATAGTCTGTGCCTGGAGCCTCCAACATATATATGTGTATATATATACGTATATATATATATATATATATATATATATATATATATAACTAAGAAATAGTAGAAACTCCACAGTACGAGCAGGGCGTCTCATTTGCATTGAATAAATAATCGTTAGATTAAATAAGACGCGGACGTAACTTCCATTGAACTTGGGGCCGACTCAGAAGAAGACCTTTGTTGGTCGAAAGCTTGTCGACAATTAAAGATCGACGTCCTGAAGCTACGTCCGCGTCTTATTTAATCTAACGATTATATAATATATATATATATATATATATATATATATATATATATATATATATATATATATATATATATACACATATATATATATATATGGAGAAGACAAATTAATAATTTGGTCAAAAGGTCAAAGGTTAGCATCACATAGAATTCTCAATTTTCATTAAAATTTTGCATATTAGGTCACTGCTTATTGCTTTTGATGTCAAAAGGTCAAGGTCCCCTGAAATCGTTAATGTTTTTTGGGGTTTTCTTCAGCTGTTTTCATCATGCTTAGCACACGGAAGAAGAAGAAGTCCGACCACAAAGAGGATGCAAACAGGCTTTGCATTTTCAGATGCTTTTCAGTTAATACTACTATTACTATAATTATTATTATTATGATTATGATTATTATTATTCCATATGAGTCTAAGAAGTTATGCATTAAATTCCCATTTCTATATATATCATTAAAAATGGTAGTAGTAGGTAATGGTTAGTATATTGAAAAAGTCCACCTGTCTCATCAGTAATTAATTCATTTTGTATGTGAACTCGTTGGAAACCAGTCAGAGACAAACCTAGAGATAAGAAAAGTGTGGTCCTTGGTAACTTTGTACAGATGCACAAATACAGGGTGAAGAGACGACGAGGATTATAAAGCAGAAGATGAATCGTCTCTCATTGCACACCATACACATTTTCACTGGCATGATATTTAATTTAGTCTACCTGCAGATAGACAGATAAAATCCTACCCCAGAGTGTCAATTTCCATCTCTGTCTGCACCATGTTCCGCAGGCTGGCATTGGCCAGGGCCTGTGTCAGCTGGGTGTAGGGTGCCATGAAGCAGTAATGGTAGAGGCCAGGGTGCAGGCTGGATGAAGAAAGTTGCTGGACTGTGCCCTGGCCCTTTGCATTGCCGGGCAAGCTGTCCAACTGGCCGGCAATATTTGTGCCAAACAAAGCTTTCAGCAGCTGCAAAATACAAAACATAAATATCAAGAATGCTGAGATTTACAGAAGAGAATGCCAAGGTTTTACTCACATGACATTTTCTTTTCCCCAGAAATGGAGCACCTCCATCTTGAAGGACATAACCCTCTGCACTAATTAACCTTGAGATAAAAGTTGGGCCAATAAACAATATACTCGGTTTAGCCAAAAGGTGTAGCATTAAATATCAGTGTGAAAATTGATGTGAAAGGTCGATAAGCATTAAATAACATTTAACATGGTGCTCAGATGTTCGCGCCATTAAGGAGATGCACCAGCATTCAAATGATGAGAAGACGTTGTGGGTGAGATTAAAGACGGAATCATCACCACCTTTGAGGAACGATGTCACCGCTGTGCCAGTTGCACATCAATGCTGAGCCAGTGTGAACCCTAGGGTATTCCCAATCAGTGTACAGGTAGTTACGCTCCAAATAGGATTGAGTGAATATTTTCCTGTATCTCACAACCACATCTCACATGGCTGCAAAATTGCTTTGGAAAAACTGAAAAGTGCTGTCGGTGACACACTTGGTGTTCGCAGTGGTAATTTACATGAGCAGCACTTCTCCCATGAGAGAAGCCAACCGTCTGTTTTCAGAGCATGCGATATGACACCATTGAATTGCTTAACAATGGAAGGTAACATCCGTTATTCTTCTTTATCCATACCCCTGCAGCCCCACCTCCACGCCCTTGTCTTGTCTGTATATTAAGTCTTGTTTAACTTTGGGGCTTCACATTAGCATTCAGTCATCCTGACGTTACTTTGGGCATTGCCACTTGGGAGTGGGTGTAGAGTCCGGGCAGCGATTTCGAAATGGGCCCGAGTAAGAGACAAGTTGCTGAAGGATTGAGTTCAACAGGTGTTGGCTTAGTGGTTAGGGTGCCGGCTTGGGATCCTAGAATTGTGGGTTTGAATCCCGGTCGATCGCTGAATTAACACCAGGGGGGTTGAATCAGCCTGTCATCCTTCCGAGGTCAGCAAATTGAGTACCAGTTCACTGGTAATTCCCTGTGTGTCGCAAGAGGCGACTAACAGGGTTGGCGGCAGGAAGGGCATCCGGCCATAAAACATTGCTTCAAAAAAAAGGGGACCACTGTGCCCAAAAAAGGCCAACCCCTGCTCTTTGGGGAAAAATGGCCTCTAAAGGTGGGTCAGAAAGTGCAAGCAAACAAGACAGTCGGATTAACACCTCTTCTAAAAGGGCAGTGGATCCTCAATTTACTGCGGTGCCCAAGTAGCATGAGATCAATTTAGCTTCAATCTAATTTTCTAACAGATGAGATGTAACATAGTAACAGATGAGATTGTTCAAATGTGAATATGTGGTGTGTCAGTGCATATGGTGATATTACAGGCTGACAGAGCAATGGAAACATGATTTGTTCACTGAACATCTGTTCACAACCCAATCCATTTATGTCAAGTCTAAGGCCAGCATTAGTTGTGGACGTTAAAGATCGCAAAGATCGCAAGGCTCGCAAGGTTAAAGATCGCAAGATCGCAAGATCGCAAGGTTAAAGATCGTCCTTCGACGACTAAGCGAGTTATCACCGGCACCCTGGACAATTTCCAAATTCCTGCTCTAACCTACAAGGGCACTATATCAGCGGCACAGCTGTGCCACCAGCAAATGATGCCACCAGCAAATGATGCCATCGGCAGCCATGTGCTGAATATGAAAGAAGAGGCCAGGGTACAAACCAATTCAACCAGGGTACAAAACGCTTGATTGATAGGTTCTGTTTTCCCCAACCTGTTGGACCTAATTGTCTGAACGAGTGGTGGACTCCTGGGTCGGTGACCATTATGTAGGAAAGACAATTCACCAAGTTGAAGGATGCATTCCTCATCTTGAGGACCGTCTCACTGTCAAATACAGCATCCGTGCACCATGCTTAAGACAAATGATGGCCACATGGTCCAGGGCATGTAGCGCAGCACCTGAGTGCAAAACCTGCAACTGCAAACCATGAAACCTTCACGCAACTTCTGCATCATATTTCGTCAACGTGCGTCATATACGTCAAGGTTGAGGAATTTCTCGATGCAGACGTCAAAGAAAATACAGACATAGCCACAGGTCATTCAACCGACCCAGAAGCTCTCGTCACACACAATCCCATCTAACGATTGTGGAATCGTTTCCATGGTATAATATATGCAGCAACACGTCTCATATTTGCATTTGAGCAATCAAATCGGTGTTTGATCCGCAATGGCAAAAGGTTCATTCATTTATCATAAAACAACCATTTTTGTTATCTCGCTTTATGGCAAGTCTGTAAGGCACAATTAAACGGCAAATGCATGTAACTGCGCCACGCAGACGGAGGGACGAACTGCGCCATGAGCACGATGAATCAATTCTCTAACATAGATGCAACAAAATCGACAAGTTGGGCAAAATTCATAAACTGTTTGTAGGTGTGCAACAACGTGACAGGAAAACGACAACAAAGAATTGTTACAATTATAACAATGTAAAAATATACACAAAGAATTAAGTTAAGCACCCCCCCCCCCGTTTTTTTACAACCTCGCACATTAAAAGTTTGTTGTCGTCAAAACAGTGTAATATACCCATGATATTGCTATATTTTCTGGAGAAGTGATATTATGGTCACATAAAAACATAACAATCATGCCGTTTTCAATATTTTATTCTGAATAATTTAAGGTGAAATTTTTTGGGAATTTTAGGCATATTTTCACCTCAATTTAAGTATGGAGCTATAGGTCCATCACGGACAGTGTGGATGACGTTTATGTTTTCTAACGTACAGTCATTGTTCTGAGAAGACCTCTAGCGATCTTTGCGTCAATAACGTGTGTAGGACCCACGTGATCGGATCACTGACTCAACCAATCACTTTTTTTCACTTTGATCACTCAATTTCATCAATGGATAATTGCTAATGTCATACCAATCATTATTTGATCTCACATACCTTAGAATATATGCCAATGTATACATATACACAAAGAATATATATTAGGGGGTGCTTACCTTAATTCGTTGTGTAGGGGTGCTTAACTTAATTCTTTGTGTATATATAGTTTGATGGAAACTGAGGGAAGGCTAACAGGAAGTCGCTCTCGAAAGACATTTTATGGGAAAATGTCCGACCTCAAAAAATGTTTCCGGAAACCCTGTGTTATGCAGCTACTACCCTGAGCACAACACCCCAACACACATACAAAGGTGCAACACCAGCCCGCTGAACACCAGCCCGCTGAACAAACACCATGCTGTGACAATCCCCTGCGATTATAGGCACCAGCCAGAGAGCTGGGGTTTCCTTCACGGAGGTGCATTGAGAGCCAGGAGGGTACTTTTAAAATCAGGGCTCGCCTTAAAAGGAGAGGAAAATGGAGAAAAAAATTGCGAAGGTTTGGAAAGCTTCGAAACCCTGCAGCTTCAAATTCAAAAAGTGCATTTAAAATGACAGAGCACAGCGAGGGAAGACTTGTTTTTAAGCACAAATGTAATTGTTTCTGGCTGCCAGAACATTTACGCTGCCACGGGTTTTGTTAATGTATCACTGTGGTACAAGGTGGCCATTTTGTTCAGTGCAGATACAAGCTTCGGGTGGCATTACCTGCTGCACACAGAGAGTCGTCGCAGTTGGTTCCCTGCTGAACGACGACTTCAAGTAACCCAGAATCTCTTCGGCGTGCTGAGGGAAGGAAACAGGCACTTTAAAAAGAAAAGCATCTCAAGACTTTACAAACAATGAGATAAATCCTTTTGAACGCCACCGCGATGCATTCAAATCCCAAACACGAGACCATCGGGCTGCGCACTACCTTTGGTATCCTACACCTGGGAAAGAGCAGCCCGCTCCGATCATCCTTTGTCCCACATACATCCAATTTACAATCCATTTGCAGCCTGGCGCGCAACCGTGATGCTCGAAGTAAACCTGTCCTTAATTGGCATTCAAGTATATATGCAACAAAACGCCAGACACCGTTTCAATTCCACCGACATATGCCCTTATCCGGATCCCTGCACGCCAAATTCAAAGTCATATCTGCATAAAGGTGAAAATTTTGAAAAAAAAAATAACCTGAGACATTCAAAATCCAAGCACTTGCATGGCCTCGCGCACATAAAATGAGGCACGTTCTCAAACTAATCCCAGAGGTTGGAAAATGTCGCCGATGAAGATTTGAGCGGCCAATTCCCCAGTGTACTTTGTGAAGAACAAGCGAGTGATTTCCTTGACATCTTTAGATACATGTCCATCTTCATTACTGCTGATAATCACACTGCCAAAGCGCATGTTGAACAGTTCCATCGGGAGACAAGAGGGGGAGAGAGAGGAAAGCATACAAGCACAACAGTGGAGAACAGGGACGTCGGAAAATCTGTGGAAGGGAGAGGGCTGGAGGGGGGGGAGGGGTGGGGTACAAGGTATAAAGCAAATGAACACTAATAGGAATTTCAGGAATGAAGTCGGAGATTGAAAGAGGTGGATTAGGGGAGTTTTAACGGGGGAAGAAACGATCAAGGTTTTGGATGGAGGAAGATAAGAGATGGTGGTGAACAGCTGTTTTAAAGACCTGGAGGAGGAGAGAGGGATTGAAGAGAGTGAGGGAGTTTGTTCCAGAGGTGGGAGAAAAGAGGAACGAAAGAGTGAAGGTGAGCAGAGAGTCTTGATTTTGGTAGTTTCACCAGAAGAGGGTTGCTGACAGATGTTGTGCATCCTAAAGGAATATTTGAGGTACAGAGCACAGACAGAGCTGGGGCAGCTAGGCCAGAGAGGAGTCGATTGAAGACAAGAAGACCACAAACCTGTCTGCGGTGAGAGAGTGAAAGGCCCTCAGAATCAGCTTCATCACGGGAGATTCCAATGATTCTGAAAGCTTTGGATTATACGACGTGAAAGGCAGGAACACCAGCTAGGTGTGAGGCAGGAACTAGGTGTGAGGCAGAAACACCAGCCCAGAGGGGAGAGCAGTATTCTATTGATCTGTGAATTTAAGCCCTGTATGTGGTGAGGAGCTCAGAAGTGCTCAGGAAGGAACTCGCACAACGGAGAATTCCCAGTCGGCGACTCGCTTTGGGGGCCAGCTTGGAAATGTGGTTTTCCCAGGAAATATCATGGCAGATAGTGAGACCCAAAAGGTTGAGTGACAGAACTTACAGGGATAACGGGATAACATAAATCGTCCGAAAGAAAATGTTTATCACTGGATGTTTCAGCAACTTAACACTTCCGGTGATGATACGTTTGACAGCAAACAAAGTCGTTCGAGAATTTGTGAACAAGTTCGATAGTTTGCGAACAAACAACACCTGTGACTCAGAACAAGGAAAAAACTATTAGATGACAGTGAAAAGAAATCTCACACCATGCAGTGATCACATCAAGTTGAAACAATTATAATTGGCAAAAAAGTTGCATTCTTGCAGTGACCCTTACACAAAAACACAAAGGGGCCTGTGTTCGGATAAACTTGACATACACGATACTTGTTTTCTTTCACCACTTACACAAGGCAACATCTGAAATGGCAGACAGCGCTTTCAGAAGATTTTCACGGATGTGTGGAGTGTGGAAAAAAAATCAGCATCGCTAATATTACCTGCAAACTCACCTTTCCTACATCTTGCAAAGTGGCAATTTCCAGAAGCTGAGCCAACACATCAAGGACAACACTCAAGAAGCTCCCAAATTTCTCATTTGCATTCAGTAGGTCAAGCGAAACCTGTATAAACATTGCGAGTGCATTACTAAAACAGTACACGTTTCCCTCTCTCAAATTACATGGAGGAAGAGTACAGATAATCCATCTTTAAAGCATGGGGAAGTAAACAGTACACGTTTCCCTCTCTCAAATTACATGGAGGAAGAGTGCAGATAATCCATCTTTAAAGCATGGGGAACATTTCTTCATGATAGGACGTGTTATTTGCGAGAATGAAGCAACAGAAACCCCATTAACGAGTCACTTAAATTGTAGATTGAAAGGCAGGCTTGAAGAAAAACTAAGTAATGCAATTAGATTGCTGTAGTTAGGCACATTTCCGGGATAAATGTGAAATAACGCTGTTGGGTAACTTTGAAAAGACAATTGAGTTCAAGGATCAGGCTCCTTCCTGCATTGGATGACTGCACTCAAACCATATGTGAGGCAGGAAAAAGGTTCCAGGAACGCGATACTCGCAACAGCTCACGACATGCCGACAATAATTTATTCCAACGGGCACTCCCACCCTGAGGGTCGGAGTATCCTTCTCAGCCCACCTTCCTTGGACAAAGTGCTGGGGCACATTCTTGGAAATGCAAACAAATTTAATTGATCACAACATATAAGATAAAGGAAGATGATTTGCAATAGCAAATAGCTACCACCAAAAGTGTCCGTCAGTCCGTCAGTCCCTCAGTCAGTCTGTCAGTCAGTCCGTCCCAAAACTACTCCCTCAATTTTGGGGTTGGCCCCGCCGAACATTCTGTGGAACCTATGGGGGACAAGCAGTTGTCCAAAAGGTGGCTGGGAGGTTTGATAAATTTCTCAATATAATTCTGATTTTGAGTTTCCATCTGTAGTAAACTGCTCCATGTGGGCATGTAGACACGTTCACGGGTACGGCATGAGCAGTTTTGCCATTTACTGCATGTGGAAACATTCGCTGGTTCGGTAATATATCGATACGATTGAGATTTTGTGTTTTCATCTGTACGATGCCGATCTTTCTCCGTGGAAAAAGACAAGGAATACAATATATCAAGAAGTTTTGCAGTGAATTAAATTGTCTGTGAGTAGACACAGGGGAATCAGCATTTGCTGTTTTGGCATTATCTGTGTAAGACTTTTTCGTCAACATCACACAACGTTCGCTTGAGACTATTTGCCATTTTTTTGTAAGAATCCATTTCCTTCAATATGGCACCAAAGGGCCAATACCCCCACCTCAGCTAACACCATCACTATCACCGTTATCATCTTCATCATCATTAAAAGTACATTGATTTTACACAGTACTACTCCCACAGTTTTGGGGCCAGCCCCACCAAATTTTCTGTGCAGCTCTTGGGGTCCCTGCACATGTCCTAAAGTGGGTGAGAGTTTTCATAAATTTTCTGAAAACATTTTTTTGGACATTTTGGACTCCCTCCCATGCGTAGAATGGATATAAAAGTACCTCACTCGTATATAAATACACCATATATATATATATATATATACAGTGGAACCTTGACTTACGAGTTTAATTCGTTCCGTGACCGAGCTCGTAACTCAAATTGCTCGTATCTCAAATCAAATTTCCCCATTGAAATGCATTGAAATTCTATTAATCCGTTCCAGCCCGCCAAAAACCACACCAATTTTTAAAAAAATATACAGTATATATAAAAATATCTCGCGCTTTATATTTCACCTGTATGCAGCATACAAGTTGGCAGGATGGCCTGGACTGGAGGTACGCACACTTGACTCTAAAGTCTAAACTGTCCAGCCTGGGTTTGAATCCCGACCCAGCTATAACCTGTCATGGGTGAATCACAGGCAGGGTGATTCATCAATGTGTGTACCGCTAAACTGGGCGCCCCGTTTGCGTCCCATTAGTTGTTGGATGTTAAGGATCTCACCGTGTTTTCCACAAAGAGAAGGCGAGCTATCGCCGGCACTCTGAACAAGTTGTGGCCTGGCATGGCATGAACATGAAAACATGAACATGAACATGAAATGTTCGACATGAACATGAAATTTTCCGAAATAACCAAAATGCGAAAACAAAAACGCAGCGCTATACGACAGAGATACGTACTGTACTTGAACGGCAAGATAACCACGTGACCAGAACCTACCTGGCGGCGTAAACTCGAAATAACCAAAATGCGAAAACAAAAACGCAGCGCTATACGACAGAGATACGTACTGTACTTGCACGGCAAGATAACCACGTGACCGGGTGGCGAAAGCTCGTAACTCGGATCTTGCCTCGCATCTCAAAGCAATAAACTGCCGGAGCGACGGCTCGTATCTCGAAAAACTCGTAAGTTGGGGCACTCGTAAGTCAAGGTTCCACTGTATATATATATATATATATATATATATATATATATATATATATATATATATATATATATATATATATATATATATATATGAAATGAAATGCTCCAAATTTAGATCAACGATTATTGAAATGCTCCAATAGGAGACTAAAACCGCATTTACATCATCACTACGACATTATAACTGCAAATCAAAAAGGGCCTCAAGCAGTACAAGAAAGTCAAATGCTGTCACCAAGCAGATGGAGAGCAAAACTTTCACCCTTGTTAGGGCTCAACAGGGCAACACTGCTGTTTCATCCACTTTGAGACTATGACGACTTTCATCTTATATACTGGCTAATGATGCACCACTAACTGTGATTGGTGAGGCCAGATTGTAATTGGAGCCCACAAGTGCAGCCACGAATATTAAATTTAACCAAAGAAACGCAATGACCCCACGACATGACACTGACATATTGTTGCTGGCAAGTCGTGCAGCAAGCGCTGTGATGGGACTCAATCTGTATCCTGCTGCCTCGTCAAGTTAGGGGGGTTTGATTTGTGTTTCTTAATGAGCTTAGTAGGGTCACAAATAAACAATAAGCAGTATGTTGTCCTGATGAACCCACATGGGAGAAATCTACATCGACATCTCTGCTTCCATCTATTTGTGACCAAAGGGGTTTTAATCTCAGTTTGCAAAAACTTGAGTGCCACACGGATGCCTCCTAGCTTAGTAGGGTCACAAATAAACAATAAGCAGTATGTTGTCCTGATGAACCCACATGGGAGAAATCTACATCGACATCTCTGCTTCCATCTATTTGTGACCAAAGGGGTTTTAATCTCAGTTTGCAAAAACTTGAGTGCCACACGGATGCCTCCTAGTTTGGAGGTGATGTACTGGCATAAATTATGCACATGACGTCAGCATCATGCCAGAGTAAGTGTGCTTCTTTGGTTAAAATTAAATATGTATGTATGCATGGTTGTATGTAGGTATGTAGGTCAGGATAGGTGAGTTTAGGTAAGGTAGGTTCAGGCAGGTGAAGGTAGGTGAAGTTCGGTCAAATTAGGGCAGGTGTGGTTATGCTTGGATAGGTTTGCTTAGGTTTTTTTGAAAGTGGGTGGCAATACCACTTTCTCGACCAATACATATAGATAGATAGATAGATAGATAGATATATAGGTCACTCAGTGGAACGAGGGGCTTAAAATATATTGAGTAACCTTAAAATATTTTTCACAACTTGTTTAGTGCATGTACGAGTGTAACAACTGGTATTTTTCAACATAATCTCCATTGCGTTCAATGCATTTTTCCAGCGCTTTACTAACTTTACTAACAGCGCTTTACTTTACTAAGGCCTGGATTCCTCCAGAAAAAAATATTTTGGCTGCTTGTGTTGCCATTCGTGCACCGCCTCTTGGACCTCCTCGTCGGATCGGAAAGAGGCTCCACCAAGCACCTCTTTGTGGCCCAAAGATGTGGTAATCCAAAGGGGCGAATAGGGTGGATGAGGAAGACACTCAAAATGCAGGTCCTCGATTGTTGCAGCTGCAGCGCGGGCAGTATAGGGCCGAGCATTGCCATGCTGCAGCAAAACACCGGTAGCGAGTAGTCCACGACGTAATGATCTGATTGCTGGTTTCAGATGATTTTTAAGGAGGTCGCAGTATGATGTACTGGTGACTGTGGTCACTCTGGGCATGTAATGCTCTACAAGTGGGCCCCGGCTATCTCAGAAGAGCATCAGCATTTCCAGCCAACGGCTGTGCGGAATGTTTTGGACTTTGGTGAAGTTGAATACATATACACACATACACACACACACACACACACACACACACACACACACACACACACACACACACACACACACACACACACACACACACACACACACACACACACACACACACACATATATATATATATATATACACACACACACACACACACATATATATATATATATATATATATATACACACACACACACACACACACACATACACATTCATACACACACGTATATCCACACACATATATCCACACACACAAACACGTTCGCACAAACGCACACACACCCCCCCCCCCTCCCCACACAGACACACACACACACACACACACACACACACACACACACACACACACACACACACACACCACACCCGCGCATGCACACGCACACACACACGCTCGTGCGCACACACACACTCACGCAAACACGTTCGCGCACACACACACGCTCGTGCACACACACACGCTCACGCACACACGCGCTCGTGCACACACATGCTCGTGCACACACATGCTCGTGCACACACACACACACACACACACACACACACACACACACACACACACACACACACGCTCGTGCACGCGCACACTCGCACGCGCACACACGCACGCACGCACACACACACACACACACACACACACACACACACACACACACACACACACACACACACACACACGTGGATACATCAATAAATCAGAGGGCTCCGTTGCACCTTCTGAAACCCGCAAATGGAGATAACAACCCACGACACACACCTGCTCCATTATAGATAAATTCTCCAATATAGATAAATCCCTGAATTTAATGCACTTGCTACAGTTGTCCTTCTAACTGTTCTCATCTCCTGGAGTCCTGGTCTCGCTTCTTCTCCATCTACTCCCTTCAGTCTGCCCATCACTTTGGATGGCCTACTGTCTGTATGGAAGATAGTCACAGCATTGCCATATCCAAGAAGGGTGCAAAAACAAATCCCCTCAAATATAGACCAATAAGGCAAATGCCAATTGTAAGCTAGGTCATGTGGTCAATCAATGCAACTAACAGAGTATTTCTTCTCAAACAGCCTAATCTCTGATCACAAGTTTGAATTCCTTCTGGTCATATATTTGGACAGGCTGTTGCTTCCCTCTCAACAATTTATAGAGACCATGAATCTTAAGCATGCAATGGTTGTCTCTCTGAACATATTGAGGGCATTTAACAAACTGGCAGCACACTCCGCTTGCCAAGCTTCTTGCCTGCAGCATCCAAGGCTGCCTTCAATCACAGCTTGCAAAATTCACCCACTTGTACTTTGAAAATGTAGCCCTTAATGAAATGCTATCATCTCCTATCCCAGTAGAGGCTTTTGTTTTTGTTCCCCAAGGCAGCATCTTGGGCCCAGTCCTGGTCCTCATATACGATAATGACCTCGCTGATGCACTGGATGATGCTCCTTTGCTCTCAGCAGATTACTTAACTTTATGTCACACTCTTCCCAATTCCAATGGCAGGATGACAGCAGCCAATTCTTTCTCTACTGACCTGAAAGGATGAGATGCTGTCCTGATAAACGGATTGTGTCAGTTAATCTGGGCAAATCCTGATGGTCGCTTCCCTGTCTGTTGGACAAGACCTTGTTGGTCACTCAATGGAAAACTGTTCTCCCCTGTGCACTGGTGGCCCCACAACTCACCTCTCTCCTGTGAATGCTGTATAATCCAAAACTTTCATCATTGGCCTCTTCAACAAAGAGGCTGAAGCAATCGAGCCTGCTGCTCTCCCATCATCCACACAAGTTGGTAGCCTCAGGTTTACCACCTTCATTGCAGTCTTGCCTTGCTCCCTCCACTCTTGCAATCCTCTAACCCTCCCTAGTTCTTGAAATATGTATATGTTATTCCAGCAACATGTACAACATTCTTGATTTCATAAAGGAAGGAGAAAAAATATGGTCGGAATTATAAAGTCTGTGCTGGCAAAGAGTTTGTCTCCTTCTTAGTAAACTTAGCAAGTGCAGCTGCTGGCATCACTAGTGGCTGACCAGTCTGTATGGCATCAGTTTCGTAGTTTGTGACGTCACATGTAAGAAATACGTGTAGGGAATTATTTTATTGCCGAGCAGGTATGGTGTGAACGTTGAAAAACTTCCAAGGGCACAATGAGCCCAGTCCGAAGTGGCCTTGAAAATATAGTGCAAATAAGCCTGATGGAGGGTCTAGCTCTAGGCTTTATGGGTTGGGGAGTCAAGGGAGAGAAAATGTACATAAGCACAGTGTCATGAAAGAGCACACCTTCGGTCAATATCTCTTGGCATGAGGCTTGATGGCCGGACACTATTTTAGCATGAGGCTGGCATAATAAATCACTTCGATGGTATATTTGAGGTATAGAGTCAATCATCAGGATTCACTTGGGGTCACGGAGAATTGATACCGTTCATTGTGCTTATATTGCATGGATTCCAATTTGGTTTCAGGATCCCAGGGACAATGCCACGTTTTGTCAATAATTACAAGATGAGCAATAAAGTTAGCTGGAACAGCAATGAACAATATTTGCAAAGCAATGTCAACCATTGCTGTCCGTAATAAGTGCTGAAATTTTGGAGGATTCATCTGATTGAGATATTGCACATCTCAATGTGTTCAGAGATGATTGGCCAGAAAATTCCGCACTGAGAAATTCCATGCTCTGTCGATATTTTGGGTGAACTGACATTTAGGGTTTGCCAATGTTTGCTGGAACCGCGAAATAAATTGGCATTATTATTTGCATCGAGTAATTAATGCACTTCAAGTTTGCAAAGACCGATCTCGGCAAAATAAAAGGGCTGGCACAGCGCCTTCGGTTCTTAAGCCCCAGTCACACCGGGCCTGCGACCAGGTTACGACCTAGCAGCGACCGAAAATTTTGTGAATCGCGGGCAAATCGTAGAAAGAGCGCGCGACTGGTCGCAGACGTCGTGGGTGATCGCCAGAGCAAAATCAGTCGCAGCAAGGTCCATGGTCATGTTCAAAACTTCTGACCTGCGATTCCAAACCATAAGAGGTCGCAGACAGGTCTTACATGGTCGTACCACCAATCGCGCATGGACGCACCACCAGTCGTGCATGATCGTGGGTCAAATAGTCACGCGATTGGTTGTGCTACTGGTCCTGCCACCTGATGATTGGTGGTGCCACCTGTCGTTCAACCTCACGATCGGTAGTGCGATCAAATCGCCACGAATGATTGTCCGAGGGGTCGCAAGTCGCCACGATTGACCGTACGATTGGTCGCTGATCGCCACCACTATTCGCAAGATTACCTACGATTGATCTTGCGATCGATCTTCTCCAATCGTTGGTGATCGCACAACCACGCGTACCACCAATCGTAGGATGACCCCTAAGACCAATCGCTGTTTGCGATCGCAAATGGAGAGCGTAGCAAACATTGACGATTGGTGGTACCTCGGCCAGATTGCCATCAATCGCACGATCCAAAAATCGTACGATCCAGTGTGATTGAGGCCTTAGCAACCAACATGGCGCCATTATCCACCAAAACACCAAACGCCAAAAATCACAGGAAAAGGTTTTAAAAAAAAAATGTTTTGGGATTTATGAATAAAATAAAAAAAGATCTCAAGAGGCAGTTTCATGAAACTTTGTATATAATGGATTATCATCATAATCCTTCCTTAAGGAATGGACTTTCAAACTAATTTCGACAATTTCATAAATGCTACATCTGACGGTGTTGCACTGTTCCTTCTTTGGACTATTCATGCTACTTCTTGGAAGCTTTGATAGTTGTGAGTAACTTCGTATTTTCAAGTTGGTCTCTTTTTTTTATTTATGCCTGCACCCCCAAAGCTGACCGGAGGCATTATGTTTTCGGGTTGTCCGTCCGTCAGTGCTAAACCTCGTTTTTCTCCGCAACCACATGTCCGATTGAGACGAAACTTTCAGGGTAGGAGTGACACCCATGCAGAATGTCTTTTATGATAATTGTGATGTCATCGGTCACATGATAGGCAGTCATCTTGGATTAAATGCAAATAATAAAATATATATTTCTCGGCAACCGCTGAATGGAATTTTTTTTAACTTGGCACATTGTCAAGTACTCCCAATGGGGAGCAAAATCATGATAATGGTTACATCATAGGTGAAGTGGTATACCAGCCAAAAATGTTTCAATTGAATTCCTTATCCTAAAAATCTGAAATTGCATGCACATGATCGACGACACATTTGTATTGAAATATTAAATTTATGACATCATAGGTCACATGTTTTGGCAGCCATATTGGATTTAACTTTAAACCTTTAAAAAAACATCTCCTCCCAAACCCTCAAAGCGATTGACTCAAAACTTTATGTGTCATTGTCTAGGCATGGCGATTAAAAGATGACCACGAAAACGTCATTGGTCACATGGTGTGGCAGCCATATTGGATTGAAGGAAAATATTAAATAATTATATCTCTGAAACCGCTTACTCTATCAATGCGAAATTTTACAAATATGTAACACCATTGTTGCGTATAGTTTGAAAATGTTGATGTTGTAGGTCGTGTGGTTTAGCAGCCATCTTGGATAGAAAAATGAACCTTATCCGATCAACATGAAACTTCGCAAACATGATCACCTACCTATACATTTGCAAAGTGTACATTTTTTAAGGTCAAATACCACGTGATGGGGCAGCCATATTAGCTTGAAAGCCGATAATTTAAAAAAATCCCTTCTCTGAAACCGCTTCACCAATCGATGTAAAACCCGTCATGGTTGGTGAAAATGTGATACTTCTAAACAGCTGAGGGGATTTAAATCAAAGTTGTTTATTTCTAGGACAGTGAACGAGGGCATCTACCCACTGTGGGACTATGCAGAGACAAATTGGCGACAGTCGCATTGCTCCAGTTTTAAATAATTTCAATGACCAAGACGAGAAGTAAAGGTGGAGATCTCATGGTTTAACAAAGACGGGGTTGCTGAAGGAGATAAACTTACCTTGTAGTTTGTATACGTGGCCTTCAGGATATCATACAGTCGAATATATGGAGGCAGGTTATGGAATGTTCCAAGATGGGGAGCAGTCTTGCTGGTGGCTCCAGCAGGAACGTCTGTGGGCTTTGGACCTGCTACAGGACAGAAGGGAATGGTATTTACACAAGCATGAGAGCCTCCATTATTGGCACCATTTTGAGAAATGCTCAACAACCCCTCAAGCACTTTAAACACACAGATTTATGTCATTTTTGATAAGTGTTTGCTGGAAAAGGCCAGTGAGTTGATTGAATGCAGACTTTTATAAAATGCTCGGATCTTTCCCAAATTGCGTCGGAGTTATTATCAACACGAGTTAAATTCCTTCAGGTCACTGGGGAAAATATGGGCAATTCTGGAGTTACAAAGAAAACTTTAATCCTTACGATTGCAAGAAACTACCTGCTGAGCTAACTGACATCACATGTAGTCGTCATCCTCCCACCCTCATCCCTCCCCCCCAAACCACTGCACGCATTAAAGTTTTTTGCAGCTTGGCCTTTCATCCACTCACGGCATGAAATAATACAATTTAACCAATTATACAAATCTTTGCTCAAATCCCAGTGCTGCTTTCATTATTTCCTAAGGCTCACACATGCAATGTCAAA